>NW_009944035.1:11057-51188 GCF_000696875.1 Nestor notabilis
GCTTTTTTCCTTAGAAATGAGCAAGGAAGTGCTGGTTCATTTGTCTGCTGCTTTTTCAAACCTTTTTTTAGGCAGGATAGAAGAACCCCAAGTTTAAAACCATTATGTAAGATAAGACAATGACTTAACCTTTGGGAGTGTCAAGAGTTTACCTAACCCTGAAAATATTGCGAATGTCACTCCACAGTGAAACATCTGTTGGCCTTAGCAGGAAGCAATCAAAGGCTAAAGTGCCATTTGCTTGCAACATCTTTTTTTAATTGTCTCTGAATTGATGGGACATACTTAACCTCGCTGAAATGCATGCATCATTAAAGGAAAAGAGTAACCTTTCCAAAGAAAGGTGCTACAGTTTGTTTTTTCCAGAGACCTGGCCTGTCTGCAATACTTAGTAAACTAGTTCCTGTTGTGAAGATCTTTTACTTATACGTCAGTACAGTAAAGCTTACTGAATGTAGCCACACAGAATTACAAATAACTTCTCAGATATTATTGTCCCATTTAATCATGCCAGCTTTCGTTGGAAGGTTTTTTGTTTATATTTCAGGTACAAGTGAAATTAAAATTTATGAGAAAAGATAGTTCTTTGTTACTTTATTCTCTGCCCTTAAAAGCTGAAATGCTTTTCTTGTCACTTCCTTGCTTCCCCTGGAGATAGGATAAGGGTACCCTGTCCTGTTCTTTAACTTCCTTTTCCAGCCTATAAGCAAAGTGAGATCAGACTTTTCTAGATTGTTCATGACTGATAGCATATGAAAACTCAATTGCAGAATTCTCCTGTTTCAGTGTAACAAAATGCATTTACGAGAGAACACTCTTGAGTGTATTTAGTTCTTTTCAATATGCTAGTAAGAAACCTTTGACACATGGTCATCACATTTATTGTCTTTTACGTTATAGGTATTTATTCTCATATCCTTTCTTCCACAGGCTCTTCAGAGTAACCTGAAGTATTCTCTATTGCCAAGACGGCTGATCATCAGTAAAAGATTATCTCAGTGTTTGCATCCAGCACTACCTAGTGGAGTGCATTTAAAGGCATTAGAAACCTATGAAATAATCTTTAAAATTATTGGGACAAAATGGCTTGCCAAGGATTTATTCTTGTACAGGTAAACTTTTCTTTAAAAGCATATGCCTTTCACAGTCTATTTTAATTAACTAATATTGTTCTTCTTCTTTTCTTTTTTTTTTCTTTTTTTTTTTTTTTTAAATAAAGCTCTGGTTTGTTCCCTCTGCTGGCAAATGCAGCAATGTCAGTGAGGCCTGTTCTCCTTGGTTTGTATGAGAAATACTTTCTTCCTCTCCAAAAGTCCCTCCTACCTGGTCTTCAAGCCTTTGTAATTGGACTACTGCCTGGATTGGAAGAAGGATCAGAAATTTATGATAGGTGAGAACTAATACTAATGAAAAACAATATACAGTATTTTGCTTTTCTAAGGAATTCTTAAGAAAATTCTCTCAGCTCTCTAGATAGAAGGCTTGATGAAAGAGTTTCTAAAGGTGGACAAAGAGTGAGTCCCTGAAAGATGCAGTAGGTATAGTGCTAAAGTAGAAAAATCTATTCCCCTTCTATTTTCATCTCAGGAGAAGAAGAGGAGAGAAGACGAAAAGGAGGGTTAAAAATAGATGTGCTGAGAGAAAGGAATAACAACTATTTCTTAAAGCTCCTGTGAACTCCTAAATAATTAACCTGAATTCTCAAACCACTGCCCTATCAATAAATTCTATTTAAATATTGTAACACGAGAGAGCAGCTGAATTCTTTCCTGTATTTCTGTCTCAGATATTTACCCTCAGGTTCTGAAAATATGAGCAAGAGGAAACTTAGAAAATCTGCTGTGGAAAAAAGTGTCTCTCTCACTTTTGGGTGCCCTGGCAGTAATGACAATGGCATTCAGTACAATAAAGTCAGGATGAGGAAGTGTGCTGAGAAGGGCAGCTCTGCACCCATTTGTATAGTGTTTTACTTCACTTAGCATAACTGTTTTGTAAGATTGTTTAAGAACTCGGTCATTTTAGGTTTCATCCAAATGTTTCTTTGCTTAAAAAGTCACTAAACATTGCATTGGTAATGTGCTTCCTTCTGTATTACCAGTCTGGATGTGTTGGCTGTTCTCTCTGCTCTTTTTGAATCTTAAATAGCAGTGTGTACTCTTGATGGGGGGGGAAAAAAGAAAAAGAGAGGAATATGCTAGGCTGCACTGATTACAGTTGAAAAGCAAAGTAGTTCTGCACCTAATGCCTCTTTTTACAAACAAGTATTAAATTGAAGGCTCATATTAATTGCTGGAGTGGCTGAGAGTAAATTGCATGTGATCCCAACTTGGAGAGAAGCATTTGGTTGACAATTCTGGATTACCAGATCTATGGACAAGTATATACCTCTTACACTTCTGCTGTAGAAACAGTAATTTTTGTATGTGGTTTTTGGCAGGCTTTTAAGTGATGGCATATAGTTTTCTTTTTCCCCCCACTAATTGCTGGAGATATGGGGGAGAAAAGGGTTCCCTTGGAACTAAGTCTCCTGTCTATCTGAAGTCCCTTTAGGAAGACTGAGCCTATTTTGAAACTGACTGATTTTGAAGGAGTGAGTTAATGAGAAGTGCAGATTAACTTCCAACATCTGACTTGTGTTTTTATGCCTTTTTCCCAATTGACAATGGCATTGTTTTCCTCTTTGCCTCAAACAGACAGGACCACAGACAGGAACTGACTATACATTTCTTGTGAAATGTATCTGTGAAATCTGTGAAAGATTCATGCTAAAATTAATATAATATAATTCTGTGAAATATAAATTTACATGAGAAAGTCTTTAGTTTACTTATCATAACGATTCTGGTGCAGAAAAGGTAGACCAAGATATCTTTTCAGAAAATGTGTTAGGTTAATTTTAAATTTAATTTAATGAGAGGCTCTCCTCTGAATGTTTTCAGAATCTTCTACATTGAGAACTAACACTAATACATGCTCTGCTGTTCCAGAAAGTGGCAGAAGTACTAGCTTGGGTCATGCTTCAGCCTAAACACTATTCCCTTCTTAAACACACGCATATGCATGAGTTTGCACACACACAGACACAAAATAGAAAAGAAAAAGTGGCTTGAGGGCTACTTCATGAAGAAATGGAAAAGAACATCAGATCACAAGGGGTGGGGGACGATGGTGTTCCCTCTTCTATGATGGACATCTTCCTCTTCTCTCACTTCTACATTCCTCATGTGAGGTTTTAATTCCTACATTATACTAAATGATATGGTTTAACCACTGGAGTACTGACAGAATGGGCAAAGCAGAAAATGTAGCTTCAGTCACAGGACCTCCAATGTGATTACTTGTAAACTAATTTCACTATACATTTTGTATTTATTATATATAAGTATATATATATTTCATATATATTACTTGTAAACTAATTTCAGTATGTGTGCAATAACTAACAGTATGTTATTTTATCTCATGTTTTAATTCATTCAGTGACTTACAAATTGAGCCCATTCATTTTTAAGCACAAATTTGTAGGATATCTTCCAGATCCCAGACTGATTAAATTGGCTTTCAGAATCTAGCATCAGCTTATATTATTTCCATTTCAGCATTGCACGCCTCTGCAGTAATTTGGTGAGAGCTAAATATTTGCAGATAATTACTGGTGAAGTATCCACAGAAACTTTGTTTCAAAAAGCGTGCACAGTGACAAAGGATTTTTTACTCTTTTTGTATAATTAGATGCAGGTATCTTCATGTGAAATGGGCAATACTGATAATACAAAGATGAGGAAAACAAATAAATTATGCCAATATTAATTCTGTGTATAATTGCCTTTTTATGGTATAAAACTGAACTAACAAATATCTGTTTTCCCATGCAAACTGTATTTCCATACAGAACAGATGCTCTGCTTATGAAGCTCTCCTTATTGATGGGCCAGGAAGTGTTCTATGGAGCACTCTGGGGCAGTGTCCTCGTCGGCCCATCCATCAGGCTGCCTGCTTCTCTTTTTGTTGTCAGTCACATCAACAGAGAGCTGTCTGGAAAACAGCAGAAATACATGCTTGGCACTGATTATAGGCTCACAGTAAGTTCACTGAACTCCTCAGAACTGTTTTATCTACCACAATACAAGCATACTAGCAAATTATGCCTTCTCTGTATTAAATTAGAATAATATGCTCTTAACAGTTTGGAGAGAGAGAAAGAGAGGCTGAAAGGTCCGCACTTCAGAATTGCTTCATATGATTACTTCATGGGAGCATCTTGCCTGAAATGTAGGAGAGAATCTCCTGTACGGATTTTGGTTAGCCTGCAGAATGCAAGTCTTCTGAAGGTTCTGTAGTTTTTGGTAATTGGGACTGCATACAACCTTAAAAGACCAACTGTGTTTCAAATCAGAAGATAAACCTGACATCTCTTCTCTACCTGTTCTTTTTTTTTAACTCACTTTGTGGGCAGGAGTTAAATGGCTTCTTTAAAAAAATAGTGTTCACATGTAGCCAAGTTTGCTTGCTTTCTTTCTTATGATTATTAAAAGTGATTGTTATCATGAAGTAAACTCTGTTGTGCTTTCCTTTACAGATAAAGTCTTTGTGTGTGTCAGTATTGGATTCAAATGTCCTTGTGCAAAGAAACACTCTAGAAGTGATTCTCTTCTTCTTCCCATTTTCTACAGCATTGGTAAGAGGACTGTTTCAGTATTGTTGCATGCACACTTTGTGTGGGAGAGTGTATGCTGTGAAACTAATCCAGGTCCTACCTCTGTTATTGCCAAATGTCTCAATTTTGTACAGTCAAAATCAGCGAACAGATTTTGCAGTTTCCTGTTCCTCCATCAATTTTAATAGTAGAGGAAACTGCTGCTTCTCAGACTCATGCTTTGACAGTGATTATTGCATGATATTTGGAATGTTCTTGAAGCATTCAGGCCTGAGAAATTGCACGTGTCAAAAATATCAAGCTCCTTTTCAACTTTCAGCATTTGGAGTTGTCCATGCTAAACTAAGATACTTCTGTTAAAGACTAGGAGAGAAAATATTACTTGAATATAGAGCTGATCCCCATCATTTCCAGACTTACCTAGTAGTATATTCAGTATTTTGAAAGTAGCAAGTAATTTTAAGTCTGAAGATATAAGATAATGAAGTCTTAGTATTTTTAGCTTAACTTGTAGCTCTGTACCTTAAATATGAAAATGATCACAATTGTGTCAGATTCCCTTTCTTGAGATTTTTTGTATACAGAATATTTAGTTATTGATGGTTTGTTGCCTTTTTTTCCCCCCTAAAGCATTAATATCACCAGTTGAAAAAAAAACCAAACCAACTCAGTACCTATTTGACTTGTTTCAGTGTTCATAAGCAGCTAAAGTGCCTTTGTTTTTCATCCTAGGATTGCAATGAAAGCACTATTCTATTGCGCAGGACTGATTTAGTCTATATTCTGTCAGCAGCTACACAGACTTTGTTAAGAAGAGACATGTCACTCAATAGAAGATTATATGCATGGTTGCTAGGTACTGTATAATATACAGTGATATCCAATATTCTGAATGCATAAGAGGAAAAAAAACATGCTTAAAAGTACAATACACCTTTTCAGTGGTTAATGAATGATGGTAAAATAAAATGTTGTTTAGTTGCCGTTTATTAAGTACCTGTTTAATAAAATTAAGCATTTATTTGGCAAATAAGTCTTCTTTTCACAGATGAATTAGTTTCACTGTCCTGAATCACAGGGTATCTGATTATTAGTATATGGGATTATTAGTCCCACCTGCAGTTCATTCTGAAGTGATTCAGTGGACTGAAAAGAGTCGGGTGCTGCTTTAACCTTGCTTTTCAGGAAGTAATATTTTATTAATTCCCCTGTGGGCTTAATTGTGAAGGAGGAGCTATAAGAGACCTATAGCTTCTCCCCATCTGCCTCTTTTTAACAGGGAATGAGGAGGCTAAAAGTGACAGGGCAAGAGCTGCATCCATGTAGCTGTATGAACGCTGTTCTTGCTGACCACATGTCTGGATCTGGCCTTGGTTTTGATTTATGTTCAGTATAGCACATCAGGATGCCTCATACTGTGATATGTGGGTTGTCTTTGGGAGGTATGTGAGTAGGTTTCAAGCAAAATGTTGAAATGAGAGGGGTTAAATACACAGTGTAATTTCAATATTTGTATAAATGACATCTGTGTAGGGCTCTGTATTGTAGTGTTTCTTGCCTACTCTTGATGCTTCTGTTTATCTTGTAGGCTCTGATATTAAAGGTGGTACTTTTGCTCCAGACTCAACAACTTCAGAAGACCATGCTATTTATTTCTTTGGAAAATATTCTAAAGATCTATTAGTTGAGGTTGGTGTTCGCTGCACACAGATGTATTTATGATCCTTTCAAATGTTAGTGCAAACTGAATCTAGAACTGTTCACTGTGCCCCTTGGTTTGTCCTTCACTTTCTGTCCCTATAGATAGCATCATTTTGGTGGTTATATTTTCATCTATCTCAAGCCTGCTGTGCTGTATTTATCCCAATATTGGATGTGTTTATAGTACAAGTGGAATCTAATGAAACCAAAATGTAGCATCTTCGATGAACTGCCTGAATTATTTAAAAATGCTTCTTTGAATAACAACAGCTCTTGAGTACAGATGATGAAAAGGTGTCATTGATTTGTCTACCCTGTATGGAAAATTGAAGTTCAATTGTAGGCGGTACTAAACAAAATCAAATTTAGAAACACTTCAGGTATTAGTAAAATGGCAGTCTCTCTTCTCTGTATAACATTTTGATGTTTTCTTTTATAGAGTTTGATTGAAATTTTACAGCAGAAATTCCCAGAGTCTGATACAGAGGAACAGCATCAAGCTTATTTGAAACCCTTCCGCATCCTAATCAGTCTCCTTGACAAACCTGAAATAGGTAATGTGGCTTGTCATTTCTGTTATGACTGCTAGTGCCTGTTGGAACTTGGCTCTGAATCGCCTTTGACAGCAGGAGACACACTGTGCACAATTCTTCCCAATTCTGAATATGCGTGCCTTATGTATTAACGTGCAGGGAGCTGTGTTCCTTGCCTTGGACTTTGTTCAGAATGGTGCTCCGGAGTCAGCACCCCCTCTAGGTTCTCTCTGGCAGTGCACTCCACTCTGTAGTACAGATTTATCCTAGTTGAGGATAACATTCTTCTGTGCCCAGAACTGCAATTTGGGGGGCCTGTTAGAAAGAACTACTTCTGCCCTAGTCTCAATATTCTACTCAATTAATTCCTTGGGGCTTATTTGCTAAAAACACTGTTAGGCCTCTTTTTGTTCTGTCTTATAAAGAGACTTCTTTGCAGAAAACCACCTTGCTTGGGTGTTTCCAGTGCTTGGTTGTGCTTGCAGGCCTCCCTAGACACTTGCATCAGACTCTCATGACCGTGTTGCTTTTCCAGACAGTGTGGTCCCACAGCAGCTAGTGTATGGTGGTACTGCTGCCAAAGTGGACAGTACTAGTTAACTGCAGGCATTCTAGCTGGAAATAACCTGTTATTGGTGTGGGGAGGTAGGGGTGCCTCTGTCAGTGGCACTGCCTGCTTGTGCCAGCCTGATGCTGCTGTGGGAGCTATAGTTTGAGACTTCATGAGTCAGCTGTGAAGAATTTCCTCCTCTTCCATGTCACATGTCTGTCCTGTTGTGTACACGAAGTTGCCAGGACCAAAAGGGTGAGGCTCTGCTGGCCCTTATTTTAAAGGTCAAGTTCTCCTTTCTGCTTGAAAAAACTAAGCCAAAGTGGCTTGACAGATTTTTAGGATTTAATAGTATTCTGTAAGAACTATGTATGTACACATGAATCTTTGAAATTACGTTCTGTGAATCTGACAGGTATAAGAAGCCTATGGACTGGTGGATTGGTATTTGTTAGAAGCTAATAGAGAGTCTTAACAACTCACTGTATCCCAACATGTTGTTCTGGGTGTTATCATGGGTTGAGGACTGATGTTACCATTGACTAAGGCTGTCGATTTAGAATAAAGCTCATGTACTGAGACAAAACACTAGAGTGGCAGTTTGTTTTGTAGGATCCTGCACGTGGTAAGCTTATCCTCTTTCATGGGTCAGGAAAGTCCTTTTAAGCACATTTCCTGTCAAAGAGTTATCAAAGCACTGCAAGGAAAAATGAGGATTCTCTATTGCTTATCTAACAAATGAATGCAATCTTAGTAGAAGCAGTTGTTAGTCTCTTTATAAGACAGTGGGGCTAATGTTTCTTTCCAGTGGTTTTAGCTGGTTTTAGCTGATTAAAAAAAAAAAACCAAACCAAAAAAAAACCCAACCAAAACCCACCACCAAACAAAAACCAAAACTATTTTGATTAAAGCTTCCTATATACAGCATTTTTATTTCCTGACAAAAAGGCTAAAGAAGACACTAAGGTTGTTACATTATAAATTTATTGATTAATCTAATTTAGAAAGTAGATGACAAATACTATAACTATTGTATGTTTTATTTGGCTGACAGGTGGTGTTACTCAGAACTACAAATAAGGGTTATTTAGGTGAACTTCATTATACAGTTTAATCTTCCTGATCCAGTCAACATGCAAAATATAACTTATTAAGCCATAAGCCAATATAACTTTCACTTCCTTTTGAAATGGATTCAGCAGTGCAGCTTTTTAAACGTAGCAAACTAAAAATAACAGGAAACTTTGACCTCACTTTTTTTATTTTCCCTTTTGAGAAGTATTCATTGGATTCCTTTATATACTACTTTAAATGCTTCCATGTTTAGGGTATTGTGCTTATTATTGATTCACCTCCTCTATAGACAATTTCAGATAAAATAATAAAAGTGACCCTTGAAAAGGGGTGCAGTTGTCACCACATACCTAACTTTTCTACTTTATTCTTAAAACTGTGTATAAATATGTATTTTTGATATATTTAGGCATTTGAACTTTCTCAATTTGCTGATTTTTCCAGCTTTTAATCAAGGCTGCTATGTTGAATGTGCATCGGGAAATCTGATTGTTTTTCCTATGGTTACAGACATGGTGATTAGTTTTGGCACATGAACTACAGATTCAGGGTTATGATTATGGCCACTTATAAATGATTGCAGTGTAGGTGCCTTACTGAAGTGACTTAAGTGTAATATAGAACCAGTAATACGGCTTTCAAAGCATCACTTAATAAAAGTTCCTAAAATGAACATCAGGTGATATTTAAGTAGAATTAATGCATGCATATATATATATTTAACCACATATTTAATTTTATTGTAACTGGAAAATCTGACATTTAAAAAAGCCTCATAAGCATTTTTCTCCTACTTGACTGGCTGGTTAGGTTTTTTTCCATCTACGTACCCCTAATTTAAGTCTATACAAGTTTGTACCAGAGCTGCCTAGCAATCACTTTGGTGTAACTACTGGATTCTTTTTTTCTTCACTTGTAGGGCCACAGGTTGTTGGGGATCTGTTCCTTGAAGTTATTAGAGCCTTTTATTCCTACTGTAAGGATGCACTTGGTTCTGATCTTGAACTGAGCTACAATCAAAGTGGCAACATACTTACAAGGTATAGTTACAAGTTTTCAATTATGAACTGAAAGTGTATCAGTTATATTAAGCTAAATTACTAAAATCTGACCTATTTGAGGAAGGTTAAGTTTTTAACAAAGTGACCTTCTGTACAGAAAATGAGGGTTTACTATAAATTCCTTTTTTCCCCCCACACACTTGATTTCTTTTTGTTAGCAGAGAAGAGAATAAAGTACACTGCATGTGACTTGTGTTGATTAGAGCCAGTTATATTGGCCAAAAATCAGTCTGGTGACAGAACTCTTAGCCTTTTGATTTTCAAAGATGAAGGCTTGATTTCTTTCATCTGGGAGAAAGATGCTTAAACTCTAGCTGTTCCCAAATGACTTAGTCCTTGATTTAAAACAATCAATCAGTATCATTTAGCCTGTAGAGAAAGAGCGGGGCGGGGGGGAAGTTTCTGGAATGCATCAGCTAGTACTATGATGTGCACGCTTTTGGAATCTTCTCTAACATCTGTTTCTTTTTCTTTCCTTTTTTCTTTTTTTTTTTTTTTTCTCTTCCCCCACACAGTGCAATAAAAGAGAACAAAAATGCGTCAGAAATTGTCAAGACAGTCAATTTGTTGATCACTTCCTTAAGCACGGATTTTCTTTGGGATTATATGACCAAATGTTTTGAAGAATGTTTCAGGTGTTTATGTTGTCAAACAATAGTGCTCCTCTTTAAAATGCCACTTAAGAGCTATTTGTGTAAGATAATGTTTACTGAAACATTTAAATTCTGGAAGGGACAAAACTCATGTTAGAATTAGACAGATATGCAAGTTATATCCTAAAATAATTAAAAATGCAAACAGGTAAATGATTAGATTGAAAGTAGCAACCTGAGAACAAAAGAAATTATTTTCAAAATGACAGATGAAGGAGAAAAAGGTTTCAAAAGGGGGTGGAGAGATCTTCCTTGGAAGAACAAGTGGGTTTTGAAGAAAAATAAAGATATCTATCCTTTTATTGGTTTCTAAATGTACGAGAGAAGATTATACTTCAGTAAGATTGCATACAGAGATTCAATCTGAAAATTAGAAGCACTGTAGTATTCCACATGCAAGCTACAGTAAGGTGGTTTTGACAGAACTTTTTATCTTGCTGTATTAGAAGTCCCATTTTACTTTGCTTCAGAAAGCCTGACTGTTCAGTGTTTTGTGCTGCATATAATGAAGCTTTCTTATTGTAACAAGAATTTTGACAGCCAAAAAGCTTACCTAATGATGTTTCTCTCAATCCAGAAACAAATCCACACAGATGAGGTATCCTCTTGAAAATATTAGCACTCCTCCTACAATTTCAGAGCTCTGCACACTGTTGGTATTTCTTCTTGATGTGATTCCTTTGGTAAGGCAACATGAAACTAACTGCTTCAAAGTCTTAAGAAACTTAAAATCAAATAATTCATATTGTGATTACCTAAAATGAAAATGGGCCAATTGACATATGTGTGCATATGCATGCTGTGCCCGACAAAGTATAGTTTCATGTGCTGACTTGTGAATGGCTACCCATGCTATAGCTTAGCAAAATAAAAACTATTTACATTTTAAAATATGGTGATTTTATCAAAGGAATGAAAAAGTGTACCTTTTGAATTTTGTGTAAAGAATTTCTGGGGACTTTTTGGTGTCTTAGTAGCTGGCTAACTATTATAACATTTTTAGGATATGATTTGGTGTTCATCATGTAGAATGAAGAAAGAAGGAATAGTGCTTAAGCAAGTTTGTACTGTTTAACCATTCATGAACTGACTTTATCAGTCATTGATCTGTGTTGTTAGACAGCTGAGTAGTAATATGTGATGACTATCTTAATGCTTATTTATTTTAGGAACTCTACTCTGAAGTGCAGACTCAGTATCTTCCGCAGATGCTCAGTTATATGGTGCAGTCTCTCCTGGAAAATATGGAAGCATTAGGTTTACCAGAACTCACCCATGCCTTAAAGACCTGTTTTAAGGTGCTTAGCAAAGTGCAAATGCCTCCTTCCTATTTGGACATTGAGACAGGAAGTGGAAATGGGGTAGGTGATTTTCAACAACTTGTAGATGTTTGAAATTATTAGTGACATTAAAATGCTAATTCTCTTAACTTAAACCTACACAATAACTGCAGCAGTAAAGATTTTGAAACTACCTTCTTTGGCCCCTTCTAGAGCTATCTGCTGCCTTGTTAGTCTTACTGGGTTTTAAGTTCTGACTTATGTGAATTATTTGTGACAGTGAAGGAGTATATACTCTTGTCTGAAACTGGAGCTATAATCCTACCTCTTCAGACGAATGTGATCTCAATGGTTTTGAAAAGGCATTCAGCATCATGCAGTTGATAAAGATTCAGGTTGCCAAATCAAGCTGAACTTTACATCTGGTTAAGTTTGCAAGGCTCTCAATTAATATTTTAGTTTAACACAATGTGGTATTATTTGTGTGCAAAAGACCATGATAGGGAGTGAGGAATAAATGGCATAAAGCAATCACACAAGCACAGCCTGCCAAAATTTTTCAGTAGAACAAATACGTACATTTGACTAGAAATAATCCAACATATGTAATACTGTTCTAGTGGTAAACTGATTTTAAGGAAACATTTCCATTTGTAGCTATGGATCTGTCGGTATTTGATGAATCAAGATGTGGGGATTATACAAACATTTGTTAGGTTTTACATGCAATTGAAATGAACTGCTTACAAATAACTATGTCTCATGATTTTATAAAAATAATCTGGAAACTGCAAATACTAGGGTTTGGGTTGTTGGTTTTTTTTTTCTTTCTCTTCTAGTTTAAAATGATCTGTGCAGTGCAATATTAACCACATTAACATTCCTGTTTTAGAGCCCAGTGAAAAATGAAAATGTGGACATAACCTTGGAGACTAAGTCAGTGCTGCAGGAGGAGGATGAGACTTCATTCCCTCCCCTGAAGTCAGAAGACAGTGGCATTGGTCTAAGTACTTCCTCTCCAGAGCTCTCTCAGCACTTGGGGGTGCCAACCGTGACCCTTGAGAGAGATGATGTATGGAAAAAAGGCGGGAGCATTCAGAAAACTTTATATTGCATCCAAGAGCTGGTTGCCAAGTTTTCCAGTAAATACATTTTTGGGATGCAATTTCAAGAAACAAATACCGAAAGCATCTCAGCAATGAATCTGAGTGGAAAAGAGAAAAAAGAGAATGGCTACAGATTACCTGAAAGTGTTAGCAAGAAGAAGAGCCCATGGGATGCAAAGCAAATCACTGTACCTCAGTTTAAACAAATGCTTTCAGACCTGTTCTCAGTTCGAGGGTCACCATTCAAGAACAAGAGTTCTAATCCTCTTCCTTCTGACCACAGCTCTGGTAATAAAAAGGAAAAGGAGGAAGAAGAGTGGGACTTTGAACAAGTGATGCTTGTCTTGGGACCCCTTAGAGGTGACTGCAAGGAAGCTTTCTCTGCAGCTTGTCACCTTTTTCTGGATTGTACCACATTCCCAGTCTATCTTTCGGAGGAAGAGATGGAACAGTTGTATCTCTCTCTGTTTCAGGTTCATGGTAAGAAAAGATTCTTTACTGAGAAACTTGAGCATTAGAGAATAGCAGTGTGAGCTATGTGACATGGGCCATTAGTAATGCCTTTTGACAGGGCTGAAGGCAAGTTGCATTTGAATTAAAGACTTACCCACATCAGCATGTGCTTTTTTCTTGCAGCTGAGGGACAATTTTTACCAAGCTTTATAATTCACATTATTTTGAAAGCTTTCACTACAAAACTTGTAGCTGAAGGGATGCAAAGACCTTCTGGCTTGTAGCCTTGTGGCATGGTTCAGGGTTTTCAGGAAGTCCGTTGTGTTAGAGGAAGACAGGTGTAGGTAGAAAACTGGAGCTCTGAACCATACCAGAAGCAAAAAAAATCTTTCCATAAACCTCAGAATTCAAAGGTGTCCAATCCAATGTAAGCTAACAAAGAATAATCTTGTATAACTGGTGGGCCTGTTCTGGGATTTCAAGTTCATTCATCAGCTTTAGCAGGAGCAGTTATTGGCCTAAGACTAGTTGACAAGATAGGTTTGTAGTGTATAAGAGGACAAATTGAGTTCTTATCCTCACCTCACTATGAATTTCTGCTGTTTTCCTTAGCAATGTGATGATATGCCCACCACCTACGTGGGTGAGCTGTCTGCCTGACATGGACTTCTGCATATTTGCAGTGCCTTGCATGTGGTCAGCAATGTAGCTCAGTTTAGAAGGCTTGCTTTCATAATTATGTTTCTTTGAAATATCATCCTAGGATTATAGAAGTTTTCAAAATTCTTTTCAACTGCACACCCTGGAGAACACAGTAAGGTTTAAAGCCAGAAAGAGAGAACCTCTTATAAAGAAGGTCTGGGTTAGATGTGATACAGAAGTTGTCTGATGTGGAGAAGGAAGAGTGGTCATTTTGTTGTGTTAGTAAAGCAGTTAAAGCATTTGGGTTTGAAGCCAGAATTCAATGGCTCCAGTCAAGCCTTGAGATGTCTCCAGTCAAGGCTTAATAAAAATTTATCTGATTATTCACTCAGGAGAAGCAAAAATGGCTTGACTTGATGTTAGTCATTTCAGTTCCTTTCATGCTTCACGGTTTCTGAAATGATATGCCTCAATTCTATGTAAAAGAGCATCTTTGAATCAACAGACCTCTGTTGTTTTTGACAATGAGAGCTGGAAAACAGCAGCTGTAAAAACTAGGTGTGAATAAACATAAACTGGAAAGCAGAAATCCATTAGTTACTGGGTTACTAAGGTCCTGCTGGGAGAAATAGGGAAAAGAATATAACTTGCTTTGAAGCAAGTCCCTCCTGAAGTAAGGGACTTAATGATAGCCTGACAGTTGGATTTGGGCAGTTAATTTTGACTCCTGGTCCTGTGAGCTTGATTGAAGGATTCTTGGAAATATAACTATAACCTTGAAATTATTAAATTCTACCTTTTTTTCACCTTTCTTCTGAGAAGGTTATGATGCCAGCTTCCCTCTGTGGCTGAAGTCCTTAATGACAATATGCTGTTGTGTAAATGACTGCTATGTTCAGAATGTGTCCATCTTCACGCTGCTGGAGGTGATCAACCATTCCCAGTCCCTTGCACTTGTGATAGAAGATAGAATGAAGAGATATAAAGTGTCTGGCCACAACCCCTTCTTTGGAAAGCTACAGATGGTCACCCTTCCTCCCATTGCTCCTGGAGTTCTAAAGATCATCTCAGAGAAAACAGATTTTTACCAGGTGTCATTTTCCTTTTTCTTTTTTACTGCCCAATTACACTGAACCTGTAAGGATGATGTGGGAAGGCAAATGTTACTTGAATGGATGTTGGGGGCAGGATGTTTGTGTAACAGTGACACACTGCTGGTTTTTGCTTCCACAAGCATTGCAAAGCAATTGCGTTCATCTGCAGGGACTTCCCAGGAGAATGTTCAAAAGTTAAAGGTTATTTTCAAATTGCTAGTTGGGTTTTGTGCCCAAATTCTTGAGGGCAGATATATTTGATTTCTGACTTGTAGGGTTTGCTTTCATTAGCTTGAAAGCTATGCTTTGGAGAACTTTGATACTACTTTAAGTTTTTAGGTAAGAGAAAATGTTAATGGATGAATAATAATCCTCCTTGGTTTTAGTATATGTATTTCAAAGAGTCTTTCCTTCTCCTGAACATTTATTGGTATTAGTGTCGGTATGAGTGTTGTTTCCAAGATCTTTTTCTTAATTACTGTATTTCCAGTTGCTGTGCCTGGCACATGAAAAATCTGTTAAGTTTTGACCCAGTAACTAGAAGCAGAAATGCTTTTCTTACCTTCTCGTGCACGCACATTTGAATTATCTGTCCTACTAGGATAGGAGAGTTATATTCCTTTAGGTCTGAGTGTATAACCTGAATTTTTGCTCGTTGCTAAACTAAGATGATTTGGAAATCCCTTTTGTAGTAGAGGGGATTTATGCAATGGAAAGCTTGTAAGTCAGGGAACAAATTACTATTATTAATATTAATTTCTTGTTGATGTTATTTTTCCCTAGAGAGTAGCCTGTGTGCTCTGGAATCAGCTGAACAAAGAGACGCGGGAGCATCATATTGCATGTGTGGAACTGTTCTACAGGCTGCATTGCTTGGCACCATCAGCAAATATCTGTGAAGACATTATCTGCCATGCACTTTTGGATCATGATAAAGTGAGTCCTTTATTCACTGAAGCCCCTTCTTCACCGTAGAGTTATTCCAGTGCTTCTCAGTCTGCCTCCGGTTCCCTTCAACCCCACATCTTCACTTCCATGGTCTCTCTATCTTCCAAGAGTCTGACAGACTTTGTTCATGCCTTTATAATCCCCTGGAATTTATTAATCACAGGAATACTGCTAAACTTAATCCCTGGATATAAGTTCTGTCATTCAGTACTGAAGCTTTTTTAGTTTCAGCCCAAATCGTGTAGTATCTAAAAGCTTGCAGTTTTTGTCAGTGTTTCCAAACTGACCCAGCTCCACCAGAAACTCTAAAACAATTTTATTCTGTGTTCGTTTTGTACACTGCATATTCCAACAAAAGATATTATTGCCTTGTAAATGTATGTCAGCATAATGTTGACTCAGCATTTAGCTCTCATAATAAGTAAGCTATATTTTAAGTGACCCAGTTATTAATTATTTTACTTACCTAGTTTAATGACTAAGTTTAATAGTAAGTAAGAATAGTTCTTTAATAGCTTACAGTGTATTTGTGAGAAGTGCCTTGCACAATAAAACTCAAAATAGCCACCTTCAGTCTTCAGTATTGTTTTCATACATTTGCTCTTGCGATTTTGAAACTTAAAAGTTTGGAAATCTTTTAAAAGCTTTCAAATAAAATTACCAGTAACAAACATTACCTAATATACCAGTGTCTTCCCATTTGTCATCCAACTTTTAAACCTCCCTAGCACCAAACCAAGACTAAAGTGTTTAAACACCAGAGCCCTGAAATACATTTTTGGTGTATCGGCACATCTTTTCTTGCTCCTATAAACACCGTGGCTGTTACGTTTTGGTTGTGCATTCATGGATATATGGCATTATGATTTAGTCTATTGCAAGATAGAAAAGTGCTCTCAAAGTACCTGAGAAGGATTAGCAGTCATCTACACAATAGCTATTGTTCTGCTAGAGGTTTAAAAATCACTAAAACTTTACCTGGAGATGAATGCTGCAAAAAATATGTATCTGTCTTGTTTCCTTGCAAAGGGGACAAGGCTGGAAGCACTGTTCAGATTCTCTGTCATGTGGCACCTGACCAGAGAGATCCAAGGCAGCAGAGTGACTTCTCACAATCGGTCCTTTGATAGGTATTTTCCATTTCCACTGGCTTGGACTTACATTTATATGTTTAACTATATCATGCTTTTATTCTGTTCTTTTTTTCTGAGGTAGAGACAAAAAAAAAGAGCAAAAGGAAGGTCTTATTACCTTTGCAAAGCATGGGGCACCTTGTGTGCATGGTGCACTTTCTTGTATGAAGAAAGTTTCTGTAAAAATAGAAAGAGCTTTATATATCAAGAGTATCTTGCAGACAAGTTTCTGCATAACTGACATTTTTTATTTCCAAAGAAAATAGAACCAGCTACTTATGGGCAAAAATAAAATCTTACAGTTTTACTTCCTATTTACAAGACCATAATGTTGTATAAAATGAGACAAAAACGTTAAGAATCTTTCTAAATAAATATATGAAAGAACTTTAAAATATGCTGCTCTTCTAGAGTGTGAGTATATGTCTGGCCTTGCTTTTACAAGCGCATGCGTTCTTGACCTCAATTCCAGAAAATGTGCATGATTGAGCTGTTGTTAGCAGACATGAGCCATTGGCTGGTGCTTAACTTGAACATGCACTATGTCTGTTCCCTGCCACTGTTTTGTTGTTTGCATTAACCTTTTTATGGATTTCAATTGTACTTCATTCTGATTTCTCCACTCAGGTCACTGTTTGTGGTACTGGACAGTCTCAATTGTTCAGATGGCGCAATTGGTGCTGCAGCACAGGGCTGGCTGATCCGTGCTCTTTCACTTAATGATGTTGCACGGATTCTTGAACCAGTCCTGCTGCTGCTGCTTCATCCAAAGACACAGCGCACGTCCATCCACTACATCAAACAGAAAAATTCAGCAGGTAAAACTGTTCTTGGACTGAAACTGTAAGTGCTAATATAGCACTGCATACTCCTGAACACCTACTGAAGGCAGTCTCTGAAATACAATGGCATCCTGTTACCCTGAGTTGTCTTGTATCAGTTCCATAGATTCCTCCTCATCCTGTATAGTGATGCCTAAAACAGAGTTCAGGAGTAAGTTATACTAGTTGAAGTCCTAATTATCATTTCTGTTATGGTGACTGCACCTACACTGTTGGTTTGGATTGCTCCCTGCTTTGCTCTGGGATCTTGTGCCACACTTCTCATTGCCATTTCCAGATGATCCACACTGCATGTGTATTCACTGTGTACAGCTGAGCAAACTAGGTCTGCAACCAAATGAAATCCAGGAGCAGTTTGATGACTGTGTCAGTCCAGGAACTGTCTCAGTAAGATGACAGGATACCTGCCTAATTGGATGGACAGGCAAATCTTACTCTCTCTTCCCAGTCTTGCCCCAGTGCACAATGCACCCTCATACCAAATTACCTTTTTCAGAATATTTTTTCTTAATGATTCCCTCAGCATCATGTTAATAACCAGAGGTTGTGAGGAACATCTTGCTGTCTAGGGCACAGCACACAAAAAACCCTACCTAATTCTGCTAACTTCTGAAAATTAAAATGTATTTGTCTGAAGATCTGCCTTGGTTCAAGAGGAGAGCTGAGCGCTTGTGGCATATGTCTCAAGGATCCCCAGAGCTAGGATGCTGAAGCAAAGAGAGATGTTTGGAATAGAAGATGACCTTCAGCCACCCAAAGTTAAGAATATGGCAGGGCATCTTTACATTCATGGGCTTAATTTGACAGCTGACAGATGTCCATTTTAAGACCCATAATAAGAACCATTGTGAACCACATATGATCTGTGTGTCATATGTGATTCACAATGTGTGTAACAAGTGTGACAGACACCTGTGGGAAGCAGCTGAGGAAGACTGAGATAGGTATGGAGCCAGGGTTTGCTCCAAGTGCAAAGTCCTGTGAAGGCTGTCAGTCTGTTCAGGTGTGGGATTGCTGGGAATGGTACGGATATGAGACACTGCACCATTTGGCCCAAGTAGCCAAGGTCATTTTTGGAGCAGAGCAGGAAGACAGTGGAGAAGTGTCTGGTAGCTCTGTGTGAAGAACATTCCTTGTGACTGTCTGTCTCATTACTGTTAACCTAGCTGTTGGCTTGCATAATTGGTTTTCTGCCTTGATTGGCAAATAGTTAGATGTCAGACATTTATAGCATCCAAAGGGACCTGCTTATTAGATGCTATCAAACACAATTCCTCTGTTGCTACCCTTCTCATTTCCCTTCTGATCTCAGCAAATATTTTATGCTCAAGAAGCATAAAAAAAAAGGTCACATCTAGGGAGTCATAGCATAAGAGAAACAGCATAATGTTCTGATCCTACTCTCTTGCAAATACAATAGGTCAGGACTGCTCCATCACTTAAAAAAAAAAAAAAAAGATAATTCTTGCCTTAACCATTTATTGGGTTTTTTTTAGTTTAACCCGTTACAATTAATACTAAAACAGAGCAGCTTTGTAATTTTTTTTTTCCTTACAATGATTTCATCAATATAAAGCATGTTTTGTTCTATATGATCTTTAAAGGTCTTTGTAACCCAAACTGTTGGGTTGTATTGGCAATTATATACTCTTTTTGAAAAACAAACCCAAAACCAAGTGATTTTTCTTTTTCCAGAAGATATACGTGATTTGCTTTGCAAGAAAAAGGCCTCTTTGAAAGAGTCTGGCATCTCTCAGAGCAATTCTGAGGAAAACCTTCCACTGAGTCAGTTTACTACTGTGGATAGAGAAGCAATTTGGGCAGAAGTGGAAAAAGATCCTGAGAAGCTAGAGTTAAAAACTGAACAGTCTGAAAATGATGGCTCTTGTAATCCAGTTATTTCACATGAAGCAGATGGTGACCAAGATAATAGTGAGCATACAGAATCAGCAGACACCAGCACAGGCCATGACAGTGAAAATACATCCTCTTTTTCTCCTTCTCTGGAGCTGCAAGACGTGAGCAATGAGGACAATGACAGTGCTGCAACTGATGGCAAAGAAACCACAAACCATATGAGTTTGCTCAGTGTGTTCCTTCCCGAAAGCTCCAAATCCAGTGCAGCGCTAAACCTTGTGCGTGCTGACTCCGAGAGGACCCAAGCATCAGAGTCTTTGTCAAGTGATGAAGAGGTGGACTTGGAGCTCCAGGAAATTACCCATTCTAGGTTGCTCAAGCAACAGAAGGAAAAACAGGAGATGATTGAAGCTCTGTTCAAACACATGCTGCTCTATTTGCAGCCTTATGATTCTAAGAGGGTATTGTATGCTTTTTCTGTTCTGGAAGCAGTGCTTAAAACAAACCCTAAAGAATTTATTGAAGCTGTAGCTAGTACAAGCATGGATACCAGCTCCACAGCACATTTGAATCTTATTTACAATCTCTTAGCTCGACATCAGGAAGCTCTTGTAGGGCAGAGTTTTTATGGCAAGCTCCAGACTCAGTCCTCAACCATGTGTCCCCATTCTCTTCTGATAGAACTGCTCACTTACCTCTGTCTCAGTTTTCTACGCTCTTACTATCCATGCTACTTGAAGGTCACACACCGAGATGTGCTTGGCAACAGAGATGTTCAGGTTAAAAGTGTGGAAGTCCTGATTAGAATGATGACCCAGCTAGCTACCATGACAAAGGCAGCAGAGAATAAGAATGTAGAGTTCATACGCAATTTGCTAGGAAGATGCAAAATTCAGGAGTTTGTTCTTCTTTCTTTGTCTGCATCTATGTATATAAGTCAGAAACGGTATGAACTGCTTATGGCAGATGGAGTTAATAATGTTCCTGAAGAAGAACTCTTTGAAGAGAGCCTAATCAATTTTGGGCATGATCAAATATGGAGTGAACACCCACTCCAGATTGAATTGCTGAAGCTTTTGCAGGTATTGATTGTCTTGGAGCACCATCTTGGACAGACTCACGGGGAGCAGGAGAATCAGCCAGACCTTTCTAAGGAATGGCAGCAGGCTCTTAATTTCCAGCAGTCTATTGGTGCAATGCAATATGTCTATCCACACCCAATAACTTCACAGGGATTATTTGTCTCCGCTGTGGTTAGAGGTTTGCAACCAGAGTATGGACATGGGATGCATCCCACTTGGGTAGGCTTAGTGACATGTTCCCTGCCCTATTTTGGGAAGTCCTTAGGCTGGACTGTGGCACCATTTGTTGTACAGATATGTAAAAACCTGGATGAGCTTGTCAAACAGTATGAAAATGAAGCTGTGAAGTCATCTGCAAAAGCATCTGCAAGGTAAGAGTCTGCAATGTGGGATTTGTTATGCTGAAGAGTTCCCCTTGCTACAGAGTAGTGCACAGTAACTTACTGGTTTAGCATTGTGGCTCCCAGAGTTTGATCCTCAAACCCTGCTGCGTATGCAGGCATCTGGTCCTTGAACCCAGGTGAGGTGGAGGATATATTGTTGCAAGCAGGGCTCACTGCAGCTGGAGGAAGAGAGGAAAGGGGACCAGCAGCTGTGATACTTCCTGTCCCCCTCTGCCTGCCATCCAAGTAAAAAGGAAATTCCCAGTTTTGACAAGACTGAGGATTTTGGAGGACAAATTGAGGAGAGACACCCTGAAGTAGAAAAATACAGTGATACTGTTCGAAACGGGCAGTAAGTGAAAGGAGTAGGGAAAAATAATTGAATGCTAAAGTTTTATGGTCAAGCAGGGAATAATATTCTGAACGATCTATCCAAGGAAACAAGGTTGTTCAAGCGTAGTTTGTGAATCCTTTGTTTTGATAGTCCTGTCTGGTCATTCCAGAATAGAATAGAAACAGATTTCTCTGGAATTTTTAATCAAGGAAATAACACTTGGCCTGTTAACTGGTTTGGGTTTTGTTTTGCATTGTTTTTTTCCTTCAAAGCTTAACTTCTAAAAGAGAAAATGTTACACCTGATTACCCACTAACCCTTTTGGAAGGTCTGACAACCATTGGTCACTTCTGCCTTCTGGATCACCCTAATCAAAATAAAAAGGTATGTGCTTAATGCCTACCACTCATTTGATGCCTTGGCACCAGTTCATCAAACTTTTTCATTCAGAGGTGAATATACATAGTAAAGCAGTGTTTGTACAGGAAGGTAACCTTAAAGAAGCCTCATAGTACACCAGAAGAAGTGAACTAAGTAAAAGCGTAAGAGAGGGGAATTGAACTTATTTTTTTGTTTGAAGACAGGCAAGTTAATCTTAAGTACAAGATGTTCATTATGGTCTTGGTTACACAAGTATTACTCCCATGTAGCTTATCTACAGTTGCTCTGTCATTAACAAAGTCTTCCATTTTCTTTTGAGTTTATAACATGCCGATGTGTTCTCTACGGTTTTTATTTTCTGTAACATTTGTCAGAAGAGGATGCTATTCTAATGATAATTTACCAGATGAATCAATTCTCAGTGCTAAAATAGTGAACAACAAATTCAGTAGCAATATATTTCAGAAATAGAATAGTTGAATTCTTTTTAAAGTTGTCATTACAAAAGTTGTCTATAATTCTCCTAATTGTCTATAACTCTCCTAAGAGTAGTTACTGTATGGTGCATAATATAAGGTATTTTGATATTCATATTTTTGGGGTTTTTTTCTAGGTCTCATGTTTAGTTGAACCTGCAAACCTGAGAAATGCTAGGAATGCCATTTTGGAAGAATTGCCTCGCATTATTAATACCATGTCCCTTCTTTGGAGTGTTATAAAGAGGGAAGACTCTCAAAAAAGACCAACTGACTTCTTTGGAACAACTAAAGGCTCTTCTTCAGTCTACTTTAAAGCAACTAAAGTAGGAGTCCTCTTAAACTGCTGTGTATCTCATCATCCTTATCATCCCTTCTCTCACCAGTGCATTTTACATAGAGTTCGTAGGAATAGTTTTGCCATTCCCAGAATAATACTGGGCCACAAAGAACTCTCATGAGCTGTAGGGTTGCACAGTACCTACCTACAAAAGCAGACTTGCTACATTTTTTTTTGCCCATCTGCACCCTTACCTGGTCTGTTTAACGTTTTGCTTTTTCTGTGAGCTTCTATCAATAGCTGCTGTAGAGCTAACTGCCTCTGAATTGTCAGCACCTTCCGCAGGCAGTAGGACATGTACCTGAAGGAATAAAAATACTAGACTTTCCCTTCTTCTGTGGATAGTGATAATATGTAGTGAAAATACCTGTAGGAGAAGAGAAAATAGAACACAGAAGGGTTTTTTTTCTATTTTGCGATGATTTCCAACAAATGTGCCACCCATATGTAAGAAGGACACAGTAACTCAAGTTATTAAAACTTTATTAAATTAAAAAATACCAAGTATATCAAGAGATTCTTTTGTTGTTGTATATTTTCTGAACATCTTGGGAAAAGGGTGAATGTTTTACAGACTATGAAATAGCCTTTGCCTTACAAAGTTGAGTAAGGACAGTTGTTTTTTCCTCCTCTACAGACATTAAGAACTAAAATACTGGACTTCATAAATCCATTGACATCACAACTTGGAATCCAGTTGATGACAGCAATTGCAGCAGTATGGAATAGCAAGAAAACTCATAGGAATCAAAGTAAAAGCAAGGTGACACTAAAGAAGGGCACCCTTAGTTTTCCAGTGTAAAGATAAATATTACACTTATACGATCAGTTCTAAACTCTGGGTTTGTATATTGATTCTTTGGTGTTTTTAACACGTGACAGTGGCAAGTCACTGAAAAATCTGAAACACTCCTACTTATGTGTAATTCCATAAATCATCAGGACTACAGTTAAAACTAAATAAGTAATCAAATAAAATGGACAGTGTAGCAGTTTAAGTCTGATAGTAACAGGCATTTTTTAATTCAATACTGGATTGTAATCTTAAGATTGCAGTTTGCTAATTGTTTTTTCAAGACCTTGAATCAGCTCTATTTCCAGGGAAAGGTTAGAGCTCTAGTCCGTGGAACTAGCATTTATTTGGCGTAGAACACCTCTTTCCTCCTTTCATTTTAGCATAGTGAAGTTGGTTTCATGAGGGTGTTGGGAAAAGATCTATATATGGCAAATTGTTGCATGCTTGATTTAACTTGTCTAATTTATGTTTTGTATAACTATTGATATTTGAGTAATCACACAAAAAACTGGTTTTTTTCTACTGCATGTTTTGCCTGGTACAGTGATCTGAGGGCTGTGTCTTTTGTTTTGTCAGATCCTTCCAGTGGCTAGTGCATCTCAGCTTATTCTTGTGGACTTAATATGTGCACTTAACACATTGAAAATTGACACTATATTACATCTAGTCAAAGAGGTAGTCAAGAAACCATCACAAATCAAGGGCGAAGAGGTAACCATTAAGATAATTCCACTTTCTTAATATATTCTATTCTGGATATATTCCAATGCGTCTTCTAAATCTTGTTATAAAGAAAGTTTGGTTTTGTTTTGGCGTTGTTTATTGTTTGGTTTGGGTTTTTTTAATGTATGGTTCTCTTTTGCTCCTGAGTAAGTAATGTTTTCCAGAATAAGGGTTTCTGTGGTTTGATCTGTCAATGTGAGTAGGTTCTTCAGAATGTTTTGCTAGAGAAGCTGCTGGTAATGAAAAAGTGTAGGGTCCTCCAGTACCGAAGATGCTGACAATTTTCATAAAGCTGCTGTGGATACACAACTCAGTGAGGCATTTCTGGTTTTCTGCCCTTACCTGAACAGTACTTCACATTGTGTCTGCTGTCTTCCAACTGATTTTCAAGGAAGTCGGGTTTGCTACTTTGAATGCCATTGCAGGAAGTCCTGGAGCTCTGAATAAACTGTAGGACATATTCCAAAGTGATACATCTGCTTCTGAACTGGGGTCCTCTATTAAGGCTCTGCATTCCCTCATACCACTGTATAGACATAGCTGGTCACCTGTTGAAGTACAAGTTGTTTCGAAGAAGGGTGTGTTAAGTATTGAACACAAGTGTTCAACAGCTTGGAACTTCTTTTTATTTATTTTTTTTTTTTCTTCTGGCAAATAATTATAGTTTTGCTTTTATTTTTCAGAAATCATCTCTTGTAGATATTCCAGTGCTACAGTTCAGTTATGCTTTCATTCAAAGGTAATTCAGCCGTTACAAAAAAGAACTTTCTGTTTGACTCTGGTTAGGATAACAGCCAGCACCACTGTTTCTGCTTTACTTTGATCTTCGTGTCACAATGTCACAGAACACCTTTATGTAGGAAATTATTATTGCTACTTCGTTGTTAAGTAACAGACACAAAATAACTGGGCTATGACATTATGTTCCATTGATCTGTTGATAATGCTAGTTTGAAAGACTCATTTCATACTAATAAAGCAAGGTACTTCAGGCCTCTAATTAGCAAGAAACTTGCATAATTTCTTATAATCTTTCTCCTTACCTGTTCTGTGTTGCCAGATGAATGGATAGAGAACTTAAAAATTCAACAAAACTGCTATGGCTTCAGTTTGTGCAGGACATGTAGTGGGTCAGGCAGTTGATTGGAAATACTCCTTTGATCAAAACTCTTCATGTACTTGCCTTTCCTCATAGAAGCCTTGTGATATATCAGGCTGTACAATATACTGTATTCTGTAAGCTATGGAGATAAAGTAAGCTGTCATGCTGTGATTTGGTAGGCTAAACTACTCCTTTTCTTCCTCCTGAAGACCCAGTCGTCTGACTGGCATACTGCATGTGCTGCTAGCATTTACAGATGTATGCATATTGCCTGTGCTTTGGGATATTTATACCATGTTGTTGGATCAGTGTCCTGGTTTTGGCTGGGATAGAGTTAATTTTCATCCTAGTAGCTGCTACAGTGCTGTGTTTTGGATTTAGGTTGAGAATAATGTTGATAACACACTGATGTGTTAGTTACTGCTGATCAGTGCTTACACTAAGTCAAGGACTTTCCAGCTTCTCACACTATCCCACAAGTGAGGAGGCTGGGGGGTGCACAAGAAGCTGGGAGGGGACACAGCCAGGACAGCTGATCCCAACTGATCAAGGGGCTATCCTATACCATATGACAGCATGCTCAGTATATAAACTAGAGGGAAAGCTGGCCAGGGGCTGCTGCTCAGGAACTGGCTACGTATTGTCAGTGGGTGGTGAGCAATTGCATTGTGCATCACTTGTTTTGTATATTCTAATTCTTTTATCATCATCATTATTATTATTTCCCCTTCCTTTTCTGTCCTATTAAACTGTCTGTATCTCAACTCATTAATTTTACTTTTCTTTCTTTGTTTTTTCCCCTGAATTCTCTCCCCTACCCCACCAGGGGCAGTGAGTGAGCAGCTGTGTGGTGTTTAGCTGCCGGCCGGCTTAAACCACCACAGCCCTTTTTGGCACCCTCAGAGGGTTGAGATAAGGACAGATCTGACCAGAGCATGTTAAAACAAATGTGTTACAAGCATTCCTGGTATTAGTTTCACAGTCTCTGGTCACAATGTTGCTTTATTTGCTCTGAGTTGCGCATGTTCTCAGGGTCGCATTGGGTCACACCTTGCTGGCTGTGATATTCCCTGTAGTGCTGCTTATCACCTCTGGGGGCTGGGTTAAAGTTATCATTTTACTGTGTTGGGTTACACCGTTTTACGGTATGATAAAATTGCTGGTCCTGAGACCTAATCTGGTATGTGTGCTCAGCATTGCTGTTACCTCTGTGCTTCGGGAGCCATCTGCCGGAACGATTAATAATTACACCTTTTAGCTTTTCTCGGAGAGCCAGTCTATGGGGGAGGTATCTTCCACCACCTTCCCATTATCCCTCAGGCTATTTACAATAGCTTTTGAGAGGAATATCCGGAGTATATTCAAACAAGCATGTTCCTATTAGGAAGGGGCAGGATCTAAAGGACTGACGTGATCCTGATGGAAGCTTTTAGGCCACCATGTTACCCATGTATGTGGGGTTTTTCTGTTGTTTGTTGTTTAACTGACTTAAGACTTTGTGTGTGTTTGGTTTTGGTTTGTTTTTGGCAGACTGCCTGTCTCAGCCCTGCAAGAGAACTTCCAGTCCTTATTAGGACTTCTCAAAGAGTCTGTGCAGTTGAACTTGGCTCCTCCTGGTCACTTTCTTCTACTCAGGTACTGCATAAGAGAGAAGGTGGTTTACAGATGCATTGAGTAGACCTGTCCAATTACTAACTCAGTGTGAACTGATTTTCCCACAGCACTCTGAATGACTTTGTGACTAGGACACCTACTCTAGAAAACAAAAAAGACCAAAAAGACTTGCAGGTACAGTGTATACATGTATTTCTTTTAATTCATAAATTTGGCACTGTACATCTAAGTAAAAGTGGAGATGACCTGATGTGTACTTTGTCTCTGAATTCACCTGTGCTTTTAGAATATGTGAATGTGCATCCACGTGTTTTGGCTTAGATTTGATAAACATGGGAGGCTCAAGTATGAGACATGATGCACAGAATGTATCTAACAAAATTTTGTCCAAAATGCATGAAATCGCAGTGGTAACTATGGACTTTTCAAAGCTGTTTCCCTGTGTAATTTCATGATTTTTCTCATAATTTAAATCATAATACAGTATGATGTCATGAGTTCATGTTGTGTGTGTAGTATTGAAATCTCAAAACTATCTAGGAAAATTAGGAGTGTAATTATCCTTGAAGCTCATAGCTTTGTAGTGTTTGGCAATGTAAATAACTGTCAGCTCACCTTTGATGTAAAGAAGGGTGGAGTAGAGCAGGATTCTCTTCCTACACTGATAGTGATTTCAGCGGAACACTAAAAGCACTACCTACATGAATGAAGTTTTAGCTCTGAGCCAAGGTAATGCTACGTGTGAGGTGAGACAGTGTTACAGTTACAGTACTTTTGTATGCTGACAGAGAAATTGAGTCTCCACTTCTGTTTTAGAGACTTGCCAGCAAAATGATGATGATGATAAAAAGGCACTTCTGCCATCTTGCCATCTTATAGCCTTTTCACAGGTGACCTCTGCTTTGCTTTGGATACTTGGGATTTGTTTTCATCAGAGTGACCAGCTTTTCATTTCTCTGGGAATTAAATATGCTGAAGTGTGACTGTGCACATAGTTTGTCTTGCTTACACCTATTAGAAAGACTAAAGTATGAACAGATATATTGTAATAAAATAAAGCCCTGCCTCACTTGATGTTCTCTAAATCTAAAACAAATAATAGGAAACAGTTCAAAGCAATAAAGAGACTGATATGCCATTTCTGAGGGGCTGAACATTTCAGATTGTGGTTTTGGCAGATGACAGCTAAACGTGAATTGTTGTAGGACTGATGCCAAATTGATACTATGTTAATGGTAATGGCTTGCATGGCAAATCATGACTAAAATCTCCATCATAAGCTAACTTATAGTTTTTCCTGCTTCTCATTTTGTCACCTGTTCTTATTTGAAGTGAGCAGTAGTTAGTTATCTTGAGAGCACAGATAGTTAAATCAGAGAAGTATTTATGTTTCTGAGAGACAAAAGTGCCTACTTCTGGTTGTCCTGACATGTTCCATATAAAAAGGACTTTGCTGGATTTGCTAAGTGATAATAGCTTTCATCTGATCCTGTGTTACCTGGTTATGTTATAGGAAGTGACCCAAAAAATCTTGGAGGCTGTAGGGACCGTTGCTGGTTCTTCTCTGGAACAGACTAGCTGGCTGAGCCGGAACTTAGAAGTTAAAGCTCAGCCTCAGATTTTGCCAGATGACTTCAACATTGAAGATGTGAATGGTAATATGGTTTTGTCTGACTTTCTGCTGCTGCTTCTCTTCTGATTAAGTCAGTGAAGAATACAAGGTGTTTGATAGTGTGTAGTTTGCATGAGATGGGAGTAATAAAGACAAAGTAAAACAAACCAATGCATTATCCTCCAGTAACAATGTCAGCCAAAATGCGTTTAGTACGTATTTGCAGATTGTGTGTAATACAGAGGAAAACTTACTGCGGGTGCATGCAATATATGGGACAGAACAGCATGGGGCATGGGGTATGTCATTGTGGCAACATACCCAGAAGCATTTCACTGTAATACCAGTATGCAATTAACAGTTCTATTTGGGAAGAAAATTAGAAAACAGCAAAATTTAAGCATGTCTGAAGGGAAAACTAAATGGTTTTGCCTTTTTTAGATACCTCGGTGGCACCATCTTCAATGGTTTCTGCCTCTGCTCCTTCAATATACAGTGTCCAAGCCCTTTCCCTCCTTGCAGAAGTAAGTAAGAACAAGTTTTATAGTTGCTGCTTTCATCTGTGGGGTGGTTGTTTATTGAGCAGGAGAATACATAGGTTTTCCTGATAGATTAAGTGGGAGTTTAAATCTTTCTTGAGGCATCCCATGTGCACACACATTCTAGCCTGAAATATGGCATGCTTTCCCCTTTTGTCAGAAATACCAACGAGAGGTTTAAAGAGACATTCTTTTCTTTTTTAAGGTTCTTGCTTCTCTTTTGGACATGGTTTACCGGAGCGACGAGAAGGAGAAAGCTGTGCCACTGATTTCACGTTTGCTTTATTATGTGTTTCCTTACCTACGCAACCACAGGTGACTTCCCTCTATGCACGTGTGATTTTTCTTAAGACTAGTTTTTTTTGGCCACACTGTAACACTTTCGCTTTTTCTTCTGTTTGCCCTCTCCTCTGTTTCCATTCTCATAAGGTATGAACTGTATTTCACCCAGGAACTGAAAACTTTTGTTTGTTGAGAGTTGCTTCCTGCCACTCTGCCAAGTGAAAGGAAGCATCTCTCCCCTTTTCTTCCCTGTTTGCTACTGTTCCATTTTTCTGAGCTCCAGCTGCTTCTGCAGTAACTGCTGTCAAGCTTCCCCTCTTCCTGGCTTCTATCTTTTGGCTACTATGTTTTTCTGAGCAGACTAATCTACACTCAAGCGTGGGAGAGCATGAGCCACAGCTCATGGGTGGTAGGGAAGGGGAAGTGAGGATTGTCTTGAGTGTTACTTAGGTCACAGTCAAAACCACTAACCAGTATACAACCAAGAGCAGAAAAGGGTAAAGAAGGT
The DNA here is from genome assembly GCF_000696875.1 of Nestor notabilis. Lineage (NCBI taxonomy): Eukaryota > Metazoa > Chordata > Aves > Psittaciformes > Psittacidae > Nestor > Nestor notabilis. Next base: position 40,814 of record NW_009944035.1, read on the forward strand.
CAGGAAAGATATAACCAGGCATGCCTAAAAGGGATGATGGGTTGAGAGTCATTGGGAAGTAAGCATTAAAGCCAGCAAGCTTCAGGGTGCAGCAGGGTTTGAAGACATTTCCATGCTCCCTCTTGGGGGTGGGGGGAAAGGGAGAGGGAGAGGTGTTGGTTTAAAAATTGTTGTATTCATTATATTTGTGCATTTTCCATTGTATCTATTACAATGTTTTCTGCCTGCTTCAACCCTAACCAAGTCAGTCAGATTCTTGATGTGTGGTGTGTACATCATTGTTGTTGACCATCATGCACACGCATCCAGTGCTCTCACCATTTGCAGCAGATATGGAAAACTTACAGCCACCACTGAAATTGTTCCTGGGAATGCTGGCATCATGCTGCCATGCTTGGCTGGCTGTGAGCCAGTGGCTACAAGCCAAATACTCATTCCATGTCTGCCCCATGTGTGGAAATGGCACAGTTAAAATTGGCAGGGACACCACTGCTGTCAGGATGTCCTTGTGAACTGGTGGAGGTGACAAATGATGACTTCTGCAATGTAAATCATGATCTGAACACCAGGAGTCAGCCAGATTTTTTTTTTCTCATCAAGAAGATGCTACCATGCCCTTTGGTCTGAAACTGATAGTTCATAAGACATGGACTTCAGAGTCCTGATGAGGTTGCTGAGATGCCTAGGGATGGCCCTTGATGGTTCTCCAGCAGTGGCCTGTAAAGGCGAGCAGTCCTCATGATCTATGCAGCCATAACCATGACAAGGTGGTCACTGGTTAAGAAGGTAGAGCCTCTGTCAGGCCAATAGTTCGGCTGTATGATCTTCATGTCACTCATACGTGCTGCTCGGCAGCTGAACTATAACTTCCAAGGCTGTCTTCATGTCACTGTCCTCCCCATATTGGCAGGAGTTTGGTTGTAGGGCTTGACAACAAGGCAGTAGCCTCCCCCACCCCTCCTTGAAAACACAGGGGCTGCTGAAGCCGTCCGTGAAGGTGTGGTGCCAGCTCACAACCTAAGAAACATAAGACCTCGACAGCATCCCTTCTCAACCAAATGTTGTGTTCCTGTCATTATGAGCACCACCTCCACAACCTAAACCTTTTTTCAGCTGTGGGCAAAGCAGTTACCATAGCAAGGATTCATAGCAGGAATAATGCTGATAACACACTGATGTGTGTGTCCTCACACAATGCTGATAACACGCTGGCATGTGTGTCCTCAGTGAAACTGAGGTGCCAGAGGACAAGGATAGTTCATGCAGGATCTCTTTCCTTGAGCCCAGCATTCCTTTGCTGTTGTGCCTTGCAGAACATGGTGTCCAAATTTGGAGTGGGCTGATGCATAGGGCAGCATAAGGAGAAAAAGGCTTGCATGAGAGATTTCTATGCAGGCGATGATGACGTGAGAACCAACACGTAAGTGTTATCTGGGTGACTGATACAGCCTACTGTGGTACTTTCTAAAGGGGTTTGCTGTCAGGTATGCAAAATTTTACTGGAAACTTTTTTCAGGGAAGTTTTGAACCACACCTATAGTGGAGACAGGCAGTACTGTGCAGTGACACATCTGATCTGAAAATATCTCCCCAGGCCAGATACACTGGAAATGTGAGGAGCTTCTGCTCGGAGTTATGAGCTCCTGCAGACGTAGCCTATTACTGAGAGAATTAGGTTAGAAGTTATGGGAAACGCTAAAGTTTATCTTCTGATTGCATTAACTTAACTTTAAAATATATATTTTTTTGTCATTATTACTCTCTTTCCCCAGTGCCTACAACATTCCTAGTTTTCGTGCTGGTGCTCAGTTGCTCAGCTCATTGAGTGGATACGCCTATACCAAGCGAGCCTGGAAAAAAGAAGTTCTTGAGTTGTATATGGATCCAGCTTTTTTCCAGATGGACACTTCATGCACTCAGTAAGACATGAGATTGTAGCACTCCAAGATTCTATTCTGAATTTGCAAAGAAGGGCTTTAAAAGAGAATGGCTAATATTGGAAAGACAATTCTGTTTAGTACTTTCTTACAGAATGTAATAATGTTAGAAATGGCTCTCAACCACTAATTCTACTAAATGTATTATAAGCCCTTAAGGTCTCATTATAGTGCATAAGAAAAATCTTATGCTGTGATTAGGGAACTGCATACAGTAGAATTAGAGGACCTAGAATGCAATAGGTGTTAAACCCGGTAAGAGTCTGCAGATTGAATAGCTTTTGGAAACTCTTGCATCGTATGAAAGGCTTGATGAGAATTTTTTCTGAGGTGAATCTGTGCCAAAGCTTTCTCTGGGTATCTAATTCTTTCTGTATCTTACTCAGCTGGAGATCCATTATTGATCATCTTCTAACACACGAGAAAACTATGTTTAAAGATTTGATGAGTAAGTATCAGCTACTGTTAACTTATTTCTACATTAATTTCAAATCTATTTGCTTTTGAGCTATTGGGTGCATTTTTAATATACTAATGTATCAATAAAATATATTCAATGCTGCGTCTGCATAATTGATTATATTGCCAGCTTTATTACAGGTGAAAACTGTGCTAAGTTAATTCTGTGTTTTCATCATGTCTAAAACACACTACAAGTATTTTTGTTCTAGAAGTGCTAATGTTGGACTTCTGCATTCACATTTCACCATAATTTTAAGTTGCTGAAGTGTGACTTTCTGCACATGTTCCTTGTCAGAAAACAAGGCAGCTTTGGCTAATTTTGCACGTGTCTGTATACTGGCATTGAGCATAGAAATGTGGTGCACCAGTACATAAACATTTGAGCAAAATGCTTTGACCTTTAATTCAGGCTTCAGAAGAGTGTAGAAGAGTAAGTCCTAGGGGAAAGGGTGGGATAGGACCCCTTATATTTGCCTAGAGTTTCAAAAGTAAAAGCAGCTTTAGTCTGTTTTTCAGATCTTCTGAAAGAATAGCTGAAGGTTTACGATGCAAGGCTAGTTCACCATTCAGTAGAACCAAAGAGAGTTTTTATTTTTAACAGATTTCAGGACATAGGAATTATTTTCAGCCCAAACCACAAGAAGTGTTTACATGGTAGATAATTGTTATCTCTATTGCAGATATGCAGAGCAGCGCCTTAAAATTGTACCCAAGTTTTGAGCAAAAAGCAATGTTGCTAAAGCGGCAAGCTTTCGCTGTCTTTAGTGGGGAGATTGATCAGTATCATCTCTATCTTCCCTTAATACAAGGTAAGATTTGTAATTTCATCTGCTTTCTTTTTTCAGCTGTTACACATATATAAATTGTTTAAGAAAGGAATGTCACCTGTTTTCCAACACACACTTCCATTTTTAAAAAGTTTTTAACAAAAGTTATGATGCTGTGAATCTCTGAATTCTAACAAATAAATAATCTCATTACGAGGGGAGCAGGAATCTGTGTTCCAAAGCCTTTGGTCTGGTAATATAACTGAAAACATGATTATTTTGTGGCAGTCTTCCAACCACTCTTGAGCTGTTGTTCTTCTCCTTAAATGTCAGTTTTGACAAAAAGTTTTCCAATATAAAACCACCACGTCTTCAGACTTTCTCTGAATCGCAATTTTGTTAATACGGTGCAAGGGATTCAACCCAAAACAGATGATGAAGCACAAATTTGTTTTGTGACTATCTATCTACCTTTTTGACTTCCCAAAACAACACATTTTCAGGAAAATATTACTCTTTCTTTGTTGGTTTGTTTACTTTTCATGCTTGCTTCAGAACGACTGACCGAGAACCTCCGTGTTGGGCAAACTTCTATAGTTGCTGCACAAATGTTTCTCTTCTTCAGAGTTCTTCTGTTAAGAATTTCACCTCAGCATCTAACCTCATTGTGGCCAATTATGGTAACTGAATTGGTAAGGAATAAGTAGTTATTTGAAACTAACTAATGTGCAGTTTTTCTTCCTCCCAAATACGCTCTGTTTGAAAAAAGAAATGTTTTAATAGTTTTACATTAGTGTGCTAATTTTGGGGAAAAAATAACATTGTCATTAGGGAATACCTTTTTGATTAATTTTGTTGTTGCTGCTAATGAAATCTCTTGAATGATTTGCTGTTTTGTGGCAAATCATAAGAGTAAGCTAAGAGTCTGTGGTTACTTATCCTATGTGAAAGATACATCTTTTGTGATTGAGTTGTATGAATATTTCAGCATCCCTGAAAAAATAATTTATTTCTTTAAAGATTCAGACATTTCTACAGCTTGAAGAAGATTTAACTGAGGAAGATGAACCATCAAAGTAAGAATTACCATTTGTCTGATAGAGCAGATATTTCTAGATTATCTGCTTGTGGAAGCAGATAGTGATTGTGCTTGTTCTGGATTTGCTTATTTATTTGTTTAACTTACTTAATTATCCAAGATAGGGAGGAGACATGTACGTGTGTATTTCAAGTGTTGATGAGTTATATTTTAGGACTTTCCTTTTCAGCAGCTAAAATAGCAATAAGTTCCAAAAAATAAGTGCCACTTAGTAGTAGCATACAAAAATAGAAGAGATGGTAGGTCAGCATTTGAATATTATAACCTGTTGCCATTTTTTCTGAACATTTTTAATTAATTTTTCTTCTACAGCCTTTTATATTAATCACAATGCTCATACAGAATCGAAGTAGCTTTTGTTGCACACAGGTGCAAGTGCTTATTTGTGTAAACATGTACATTTCTGTTTTGCTGAATGAAAAACATTCAGTAGATTTAGATTTTAATGCTATGTTTCCTCATTGTAACGAACTCAGGACCAACAGCAAAATCAGCAAACAGAAAGTCTTAGGTGATGGCAGTGGATCTGACATACAGCAGAATGAGCTGTCCTTGTACTTATCAGCTTGTAAGTTTTTGGACACAGCGCTTTCATTTCCACCTGACAGGATGCAGTTGTTTCAGATGTAAGTCTTCTAATTACTTACCTGTTTTCTGGGTTATTACCACTTTTATCCTTTAAAGTAATCTGGAACTAAAAATTGGGTTTTTTATAATTGCAGATGTTGATACTCAGACAAATGTAATTCAGGGTATTTCAAAAAACGATTTGGTCTTATCACTGCAGGAGGATTTCACCATCCTCCTTAGAAGGTTCTCTAACCTGGAGGAATGGGGAGAAGAAAAAGACACACTGTTCTTCATTTTCCCTTTGCACACACTTGGGATTTTTTTGGACCTAGTTGCATTTAAATACTGACATGATAGTAATGTCCTTGTCCATTAAATTCATCTCTGGTAATAGCATAAAATTATAGTTATGAGTGCCTTTTCTGTAAACAAACCAGTGTTCTAGTAAACTATGTATGGGCCAAGAAAGGATTTTTTTCCTGCCTGACTTCTTATCAAGTAAGTAATCCATTTGTTTCAGGTACAAATGGGCATTTGTCCCAGAGGTGGACACAGAGTCATCTACTGTGACCTCTCATCTGGTAGAACATCATCAGGAATGCAGACCTCACATTATAAGAATCATGGATCTGCTGAAGATGAAATATGGGGTAAAGAAAGAATGCTTCACTTGTATCTTTTTCTTCTTTTTTTTTTTTTCCATCCATTAACTTACTTTTCTAAACAAGTGACAAAATTTAGGCTAGGTAAGAGGATTTTAGATAGCCTAATAAAATTCATGAGGCTTTTAAAAATGCTCTGCCTGCTTTCACATATAGATCTTGAAGATGTCTGATTGCATTTGACTGCGAGGGAACAAGAGGTAGTTTTCCTATTGTTACCTTTAATCTGCCCACACCACCCAATGAAAACAATTTGTCTCAGACAGGACCAGTATTTATAAAAAAGTGTATGCTGTATTTTGTCAAAAAACTTTACCATAATGGCATTTTAAATTACCATTAAGGTTTCATTTTAATTCTTCCAGAAAAGGAAATATGGGCATTTGTATTTCTCGGAGATAATCTGTTGTTGTTTGATTCTGAAGGCTAGTTCAAATTTGCAGTCTTCTGAATTTGTGAGACTTTCATTTAATGGAACCTTGAATCCAAATATGGAAGTAACTCTGAAAGCTACCTATACTATTTATATTGTCATACAGTTGTAGGCTGGGGTCTCTTAGTAAGAAAAACTGTATAGCACAGGTGTTCAGACAAGCCATAACATTGTGTCTTAGTGCAAAACCTTTAATAAACCTCACTTTGTTTGCTTATAGGAAATGAATAACACTGAGAGAATTTCCAGGAAGCACAAATTTCCTCTTTTGAACTTCCACTCTATATCTAGCATCACCCAGCTTATGCCCTTCTTCAAGACTCTGTGTTGCGCATTTACAACAAACAGGAGCGAGTCCCAGAATTCACATACTCCCGTATCTCCCTCTGTGGACTATGTTGGCAGCAATGGCATAAAGATCTTGCAACAGCTTGAAGAGAGTGTTGAATGTGACTTCCTTGAAAACATGGAAAGTTAAGCCACATGTCGGACCCTTGACTCATGGTGAACAGCAAAAAAAGGGAAAACTTTACTGCAATTCTCTTCTTTTTTCCCCAGTTTTGAAACTACATTTTGGGTTTTCTTCCTGCTGTTGTGGAGTGCTCTTCAATATTCCAGGCTTCTGAGTGAGGTTAAAAAGCAGGATTATTCAGTTCCTGTGGGAGAAAAGAGAAAAGTACAGTTTAGTGGCAATTTATCATAGTTACTGTATTCTTTTACTTGGTTTCAATGTGAAGGATTAAAGAGATTTTGTACATAGAGAAAGAATATTTTTGACTTGGTGAAAGTAGCAACTTATACCATTTATCCAGTAACTTCTCAAGTAAGTATTTTAAACTGCTTTTGGAACTGTGTTCTGAAAGCAAAATTTAAGAAAAAGCTAATACTGCATGTCAGTGAACAGTCTGCAGATAAGCCATTTCCTGAGGTTAAAGCCCATTCCTACTTCTCCTTTCTTTAACTTATCCTAAGACTTATCAACTTCTAAACAAATCACCTAAATTTCAAACAGATGTATTTTATAAGTCTCAGCACTGTGCAAATAACTGCAGACTTACCATGTTTGTAATTTCAACTCTGTACTATAATAGCATTCTTCAGGATTAGCAATTCCTAAATAAAAGATAAACACACATAAAAGACAAACCTATGCAGTAACTTTTTGTAATTTACATTGCTTGAGGGTTTTTTATTTTAATTACTGATAAAAATAGTCTGGTTTTTTTAATTAAAAAACTTTGTTTTTTCAGTGACTAAGGTCACTTTGCAACTTCTGAAATGCAACTAAATGAAAATAATTCTGTATAAAAATAAATTGCTGCATAACAACAGCCTAATCAAACAAAAATAAAATTCTCTTTTTAAATACAAAAGAATGTATTTGGCTGCTTTTAGGTGTTAAAAGAGATAGGGAGATCATCACCGTGCCAGGACTACAGTAATGTTCAAAGTGCAGCTTATTTCAGAATGTCACTGCTGCCACCACCCAGGACATGGGAGACAGGGATTAGTTCTACCACCAAACAGTACAGCTGCACGTCTGAATGACACTTCTGATGGCCAGCGGATAAGCACCATCATAGCAGCACATAAAACAAAAGGCTTAGTAGAACATTGTTTAAATGAGGAGATGGACGACACTGAATTTTCATACTTGTTGGACTGTCTGATTCAGTTTGCAGTACTAATTTGTCTGAGCACGGAATTTTATCATTTTTTTCATGGTGAAAAGTTTTGTCTGCTCTTTTTTTTTTTTTTTTAAATGCACCTTTGCCTCCAGAGGATTGGTTTTGTAAGATATACCTGTGGACTGGTATGTGCTACTTGCGTTACTGGGAACTTTGCAACTGAGGTCAATGTGCTGGGTACTGAAATTCAACTTGTTTTTGCTAATTAAAAAAGGACATACAAAATGTGTGGTTTGATGTCACCAGGTTGTGAGATCAGGGATATTTTTGTTTTGTCTCCTTTTTTTTCAAAACTTGCACAACAAACATGGAAGGCTACTCTGCAGTGTATTTTACCTACAGATAATATGAATTTCATCTTTGTATTATAAACTAAAATAATGAAATGCTGAACATGCTTTACTATGTTAATACTGTAATGCTGTATGAAGATGATACTATAACAGGCTTATGCTAAACTTTAATTTGAATTCTTACAGCTACTTTGAATTTTTACAGTTAAAGAAAGTGATTGAAGCATAATACTGTGTAGTTACTAAGAATGTGAATGTATGAATATAATTTATTATGCTCTCTAATGCTATTGGAATGAGCACAAGTGAAAAGTTATCCTTTTAAAGCATTACTGGAAAATTGGAGCAGAACGTTTTTAACATGTTTGTGCTCATTACTTACACATCTTCAGTAATTTTTAAAGAGACTATTTCTAATACTCAGGATGATCTGATACTTTCACTTTCAGCTTTTTGGTGGTTGCATTCTGTTCTTGGGTGTTTCCCTTAAAATCCTGATGAGATGCTGTCAAACGGGCTATTAAAATCTAAGACAACTTTTTGCCATCAAACCTTTCATTTTACATTCTCCCATAAGCTGTAAACCTGTGTCTTTACATAGTTTCCTTGCTAACTGGAGGTGGTGAAACAGTTACTCATATGGAGGGTTATGTCATCCTTCCCCTTGAAAGGGAATGTCACATTCTGGCTGCCTGTACCTCGGATGTGCAGGGGATCAGACATCAGTCACTTCCTCCCTAGCTGTGGTGGTGAACTTCAATCACAGAATCCGTGACTTAGGTCTGTTTAACTCTCTAACTTCTATGCTGATCTTTCCTTCTACAAAAACACCACTTGCTTCCAACTCCTGCCTTCATACATACATTTATCTCTGTCCTGTGGTTCTGCAGATGGCTGCTTTAAATGGCCTTAGATACCTGTGACTTGCAGAATCCTTTCACTGCAGCAGAATCTAATTTTGAAGAAGAAAAAGTTCTTGTATCAGTATAAATAGCATGTGAATAAGGGGGAAAAGGCAAGTCCTACTTGGGTGGTGAAGGGGCGCAGTTACATAGGCCTAAAGATATCTCTAGCAGTGTAATTTTATACCTTTTATATATGGGACTAACTGTAGTCATTTTACTTCTTATGCTACTGCTGTTAAACCCATGTGAAGGAGGGTTGTACTGCTTTAACGCTGGTACTGCCAAAGGAGGGTAACTGTAGAAAAACTTTTGCCTAGAACGCAGTATCAAGAACAGTAGAGAAAATGCTTTTGCTTTACTGTATAGTTCTTCGCTTGTTTTCAGGATAACCAAGTTTAGCTTTCTCTTTTGGATACTTCAGCTTTGAGATAGCATAGCCACAGTGCATGATATACGGATGGAGACATATTCAAAAGGATTTTATTTTCCTGAAGGAAAAAGCTAGAAGTTCAACCAAGGTGACTGCCATAGAACAGCAGAACTTGAAATGCAGAGCATTAGGTAATGGTTAAATGTATTATTTGAATGCAATTCTTCTAATAATATTAAATGTTATTTTGAAATACCTTTTCAAATGCAAGTCTCGTTTTTAAAATTACTTTTACTGCTTGCTCACCAACTTTAATTTTTATCTGACTCTGTAAAAGCTCTCAAATTCAATTTCAATGGGTGAGGGCTCAGTACAGAACACTGTAGACCCCAGTTCAGACCTCAGCAGCAGCAGCAGCTCTGTGCTAGGCCCCGTGCTTGCCGACGGACAGACTGCGTCACTGTCTCCAACATCCCTTCACCATGGGCCCCTACTGCTCCCACTCCTATGTCCATATCTTTTGCATTCCTGAACTTTCCACCCTGGGATCCCAGTTCTGTGGTCTCAGGATGAGTTTTCTGGGTTTGTGTGTATGGAAGAGATGCATGGAGCAGATGGAGGAAGCTGCTGCTGCTGCAGGACAGTGAGGGGGTCATTGACTGACTGAGACGTGCTGCCGACCCCCTACCATGGAGGGAGTGCCTCCCCCTGGGAAATTAGGGACTGCTGCTGCATAAGGCTTTCTTGGCGCACATGATTTTCCAAAAATCATTCTATGCATTCCTGTGTGCTTTGGGCAAGTACCCTGAAAGCGTAGCCTTTTCGTTTGGAAGGAGGAAACCCTTCCATACAGCTGAGCTTGAAGACCTATGGGCAGAGGAGTAGATTTAGAGTAAGGAATAGGAAGAAGTTCTTCCCTGTGAGGGTGCTGAGGCGCTAGCACAGGTTGCCCAGAGAAGCTGTGGCTGCCCCATCCCTGGCTGTGTTCAAGACCAGGTTGGACGGGGCTTGGGGGGTGGAAGGTGTCCCTGCCCGCGGCAGGGGGGGGTTGGCACTAAACGATTTTTAAGGTTCCTTCGAACCCAAACCATTCTGTGATGATTCTATAATTTCCCCCGTTCTCCGCAGCCTGTCCTTCCTTTGTTAGCGCTGTGCGATGTGCCTCGCAGCGCTCAAAGCCGCCGGCACC
>NW_009944036.1:0-3442 GCF_000696875.1 Nestor notabilis
GCAGTTAAATTTCATTTTTCATGTACTGTACATATTTGCCTAGAAACACTTCATTGATATTTATCATCATCCTGTGATAACCATATCTGTACTTTCACTGATGTGATGCAACTGGCTAAGAAACAGGGCTTTTTGTCTCTCCAGACTAAGGACAAATGCAAACATGTTCTCAATTTTCTCTGATCCTGCAAATGCTGGATAAAGCCCTGTTGTTCACAAAGTCCACTGTGCTGTGGTATCCTTTACAACCAACACTGTGCCTGTTTTCCTTCAGTCTTAATACCTCAGAAACATTTTTGCACTTCAGGGGTTAGGTCTGATGACATGTAAAACATGATTGTTTAATAAACTTATTTGAAACATCTCAGAACAGATGCATTGTCTGAACTGTTTTCCTCCCCCTGTCAAATTTTTACAGTTTTGTATGTGCTTTCAGTGACCTCATTCTACAAAGATGAAAACTGGACATGCATTTTTAAGTCAGTTTGGTAAGAGCTTTCAACATATAAGATAAATTAATGGAAGTATAACTTTACTGGTCTTTAAAGGTGGTCAATAAACTCTGGAGATTTATATCCCATTCTGGAGATAAATAAATTCAAATAATCTATTTTAATTTACTTGTAAAGACAACCATAGAAATTCCATTAATGTAACTATTACTTCATAACCAGCAGCTTTAGCTGTAAGTTTCCAGTGATGGAGATAGCCATTACCATCCTTAGTAAGTTGTTCCAGCAGTTAATTGCTGTCTTCAGTACTTTTAAAAAGACTATTTCTAATCTGAATGTGCCCAGCTTAACTTGCCAGCCATTAGAAACTGTTCTGTCTTTTTCTGCTAGAGTGACCTTTTTTTCTAACACAAATCTCACATAATTTGGCTAGGACCCCCCCAGATTCTCCCAAACCAAAACCAAACCAAACCAAAAAAAAAACCAAAAACAAATCAAACCAAAAAACAACCCAACAAAAAAACAACAGCAAAACAACTAACCAAGGCAAGGGACGAGGCAGGGAGGGAGGGAAATTCCCAAAACATCACAAAAACCAAAACCTCCAAACAAACCTCAAAACAAAAGATGCTCATATTATATCATACTTGTTCTATTTCAATTTCTCTATTTCTGGAAACAGTTTTTTGCTTATATAGAGAAAAGAAATTTATAGTAATTAACAAAGACTTGTTGGCCAAACTTGTTGAGGTTTGGGTAGCCTGTTAAAATGAGAGTTGTTACCCAATAACGTAATATGCAAAATGGTTTTCTTATGTTAGTTAAAATTTCTTCTTTGAAGAACCAAATGATCTTTGTGTAGCTTTTCCTCACATGAAAATTATTAGGTATGAAAGTGTGATCTCACACTAGTTGAGTTAGTGAGCAGAGTTCCCAATCATCTGTAGGAGTCATTACTAAGCTTGCTATGGATTGAATGTATTTGTCCCTATCATTCTTTGAATGACATAAACACCTGTTCCTCCTTTGCAAAGCACTAGAGTCAAAAGTGGAAAATCTGAAAATAGGCCTATTCATTTGCTGATCTGACATGGGAATGCTTTATGAATGTTTTTTGGGGGAGGTGAAAACCTGAGCCAGGCTGCCGAAATATTTCTAGCAGGGAGAGGACTGACTGTATTTGTTAAAACATCCCCATCCTGGTTTGTTTGAAAGAAGTATGCAGCTATTTAGGAACATACGGAGGCCGTAAATTGTGATCTCACAAGAAACAGGTTGGTTAGAAGCTGGGTGAATGTGCATGAAGATTGCACCCTACTTTGAATGGCAGGATGTTACGTGAGAGGGAAGGGGGAATGGATTAAAACCACATATTACATACAGTGGGCAGGGGCTTCTTGCACTCGAGATACCAAGATTTAAATGGAGTAGTGAATTAAGAAGGCACTTCGGATGAAGGAAGTCTGGGCAGATACCTAACGGAGGTCTCGCAGTTGGTGAGTGAAACAGAATTACTAGAAGAACAATGGTTCTGCTAACAATATCACTTCTATTAGGGGTGCCCGTTACATGTGTTTCAATGCTCTTTTTGTACAAAGTTTGGGGTTTTGCAGATAAGCACTGTGCACTGAAGTGTTCTTAGGTCTGTGACCCAGATTGGCGGGCAGACAGGAAAGAAACGGAGTGAGACTTTAAGCCTAAATCTAAATCCAGTAGAATTTAATAAATCTACGAAGAGGTGAAAACACTTCCTGGGTTCTTGTCTTTGGGAGAAATAAAAGACATATCCAACTGGAGATGTGTACACCAGTGCTTGGGATAAATTCAACTGATATTTGAGAGACAGGCCTTTGCAAGTGAACCTGGAAGTAAATCATACTTTCCACTTCATTTGGCAGGCATATTTCTTACTCTTTATCTCTTAGGCTCCACAAATATGCCAGAAGCAGCAGCTTGCCCTCTTAAGCTATTCATATCTTCATCTGGAGGAGACATAGACAGGAGTATTATAATAAACTAGGAAATGTTCCAACTGTAGCAAATTGGTCCTTCCTCAGGTCTTATTTCAGTGCCACTTGGACCTTTCCTTTTCCTTTCAGGAAGAAAGAGGTAAAGATGGAGGTGGAAGAGACAGCAAAGTGTAGCTCCGCACAGTTATCTGTGGCTGTACTGGCTGTTTGATACACTTGGTTCCTTCAGGATTGTATCATGGTTCTTTGCCTTAATGTCTCTTCTGGAAAGATTTTATAACTCTTGTGTTATTTGTTAGTTAATTAACTTTTTCTTAGTCTTTAAAAGAATGTTTGTATAATTAGGAAGCACATCCCTGAGATTGTGAAGTTGAAAATATACAGCAGAAAAGTTGTTCAGGTGACTCGAACCTTGTGAAGAAGGTAAACTAATTACGGTTGGCAAATGAAGGAGGGTTGATGGCCAGCCAGATTTCAAATGCTGATACTACATTTATAATAGCTGCTTTTAGACTTCATGGTGTAGTCTGCAAAGTACTTTTTTGCTAAAGCAGGATCCACCAGTCCATGTAACCAAGAAATACCATTGAGCAATAGCTCTAATGTTTTTTCAAGTTCACTTGCAATCGCCTGCTAAAGGGGGGCTCTTCAGTGCTTTGGACTGGTAAGATGGTGGTTGTTATACAGTATCCTAGCCTGAGCAGGCATCACGTTCTCTATTTGCACCCTGAACTGGCTTTCTTATGTTTAAACTCTAGGTCTCTGAGGTGGGTTTATCAAACCTGCTTGTTTTTCATAAACCAAATAAAAAATTAAAAAAAAAAAAAAAAATGTCTTGCTCCAGCAGGTTTTTAAATTCTCAATATTGCCTTAAAACTAAAAATCAGCACTAAAGCACAATTTGGCTCTTAAATGTTGGGCTGCAGAATGAACCAGGAGATGCTCTGTATTCCTGCTAGCTGTTCATGTTATTTCCCATCAAGATGTAGAAGCTGAATGACGTCCATTAGAGGTACTGTT
>NW_009944036.1:3884-9141 GCF_000696875.1 Nestor notabilis
AGAGGCTTGCTTTGATTCTGAAGCCAGTGACTTGTCAGGAGGTAAGTTGTCCTTCTGTATTCTCTCAATTGCAGAGCCAGACACTGCTTCTGGATGTCAGGGGCAGCACACCTGAGTCAATGCCATGTGATGGAATAATGCCTGCAGGGCTTCCCTCCCTCCCTGAAACACAGACCAGTGGGTTGCACATAGTCATCACAGCACTGTAACTAGAATGCCTGGAGCCATGAAATGGGTGTCCAGCCAGGACAGCTTCTCCCAGTCAGCCTTTTTGTTGATTCATGGTGCCTCCCAGGCTGTGAGTCTGATTCTGGTAGTACCCTGTGCATGCTTTGTAAGGTGGCAAAGCATGAGCATAGCCTTGGCAATGCTTTTGCTGTTTGTTTATATTGCTGCACACTGATACTGCTGAATAGCTTGTTCTACTGCATGTGAACTCCACACAGCCTTGCTTTGCTGGGAACACTGATTAAATACACTATCAGAAGTGTATGAGTTAGTGGGAAATCATCAAGTAACCCTTTCTCTGGATAATTGTGTTTGCTTCCACAAAGGCAGAGCAGCAAGGAAGTCGGAGGTGGCAGCACTACAAGGTTGGGTGAGTGGCAGCCCCTGAAGAAGGAGCTGTCAAGATGTCAGGTTGCAAGGAAGAGACACAGCTTTATGCCCTGTCTGCAGTCACCTGGGCTTCAAAGGCTCGTGAATGTGTTATGTGGCAGGAATTAATAATGTTTTATGGTGTCTATCGAGCAATTGCATGTCTATTCTTAGCCTGATACACTCCAGAGCAGTTAGTTCATAATATATGTTCTAATATAAACTCAGAAGGACTGTGTCATCCTAGGGAAATCTGCTTTGATACTGAGCCTGCAATAAGATCACAAGGGAACAGAGTGAAAACTTAAGCACTCTCATACTTTCCTCTTGCACAGGTCACTTCTGCAGTAGGAATATGCTTTTTGCCTCTGTGACACTTTGATGTTCTCAATACAGTCAGCTGGAAAAATCTTTTGTCAGTGCTTGCAGAGGGCAGCAGTGGTACACTTGGGTAAGAACTTCTGTCTCTCTCTGGGAGACTTTAGTAAATTAATTGCACTTAGTAAAGGTGTTTCTGGTCTATCAGGCCTAATATATGGGTGTGGCTTTAAGAGCCTTGGCTTTTAAATTAGTTATGCTTTGAGTATGGTCCTGCTTCAGTCACTAATTTTAATCTTTCAGGAGTTGCCATGAGCTCGTGGTGGTGCTTTTGTCTTTTCTTATAATTTTTCAGATCTGCAAGTTCTTTAGGCATATTAGGTTCTCTCCAGGCTGAACAAACTCCATTCCCTCAGACCTCCTCCACATGGCAAGTGGCCAAGACCCTGATAATCTTGGTAGTCCTCCATCAGTCTTGTTCCAGTTTACTGATGCTTACCTTCTTTTGGGGGGACCAGAAAAGGACACAGAATCTAGATGCAGTGCAGAAAGTGAGTAGTGCAGGGTAATTGCTTCCTTCAATGTACTGGCCACGCTGCTGTTCATACAGGACACTGCTGCCCTGCCTCACTGCCAGGGCCCGCTGCTGGCTCCTGTGCAGCCTTTTGTTCACCAAGATCCCCAAGTCCTTTTCAGCAGAGCTGCTCCCCAGCCTGTATCATTGCAGGGGTTATTCCCACACAGATACAGGCTATTGCAGTTGTCCTTGTTGAATTTCATGAGGTTCCTGTCAGGCCATTCCTCCAGTCTGCCTAGGTCACTCAGTGGCAGCCCTGCTCTTGAGTATATCAGCTGATCCCACTGATTTGCTGTCATCTGCCTGCTTGACAGGAGCGCACTTTGTCACCTTCTCCAGGTTACTGATAAAGGCATTAAACAGGACAGGTCCCAGGTAGAGCCCCTCAGCACTCAATTTGTTGCCAGCATCCAGGTAGACAATTAGTTTTACCAGGTAGACAATTAGTTTTACCACCTAGCCGTTCACCATCCAGACCATAATGTTCTAACTGGGGTAGAAGAATGCTGTGGCAACCATGTTTAAACATTGCTGAAGTTATGATGAATGATGCATGCTGTGCACATAGATTCAGTCATTTTAGCAGGTTGCTCAAGGACTGTTTTACTCTTGGTAAATCCATGCTTGCTTTTCCCAATGACTACCATCACCTCTGCCCAGAAATGTGTTCCAAGAGCACTTGCTGCATGGTTGCTCTAAATGCTGAAAAACACCTGGGATTCAAGCCAAGAGGCTGAGTATTCCCATTCACCCAGTCATCACACTGGCCTGCAGTTGCTACCATTCTTGCATTTAACTGAAAGAAGTTGTTGCTGTTACTTCAAGGTTCACGTGCTGCTGATCATGTATGATAGGGACAATAATGATTCTATGCAGTGAAGATTGTTTTATTTGTTTATTTTTAATCAGGAAACTGCATCAGAAATCCAATCCTGACAGAAGGCTAATGTTACAAATCAGAGCTCTAAGAAGCTATGCTCAAGCATGGGGTGTTTTTTTGGAAAGGCTGTTCTCTTCCATGGACCCTGATTTTGCAAGGCACAGGATGAACTAGGGTAGTTTAGAGCAATGCATGAAAAGGATGTTACTGCGTAGTGGAGTCCTGCCTTCTTTACTGAAGAATTTACAGTTTCCAGTGAATTAAGTGTTTTAGAAGATGATTGTTGCATAATTAAACCAGTTGAATCTGCTCTGCCAACTTAGTGCTTCTGGGTCATGCTGCATCAATTTAACCTGGCTGGACATGGCTGGGTTAAATTGGTAGGTTGGACTGAGGTCTGTACCTTAATTCTTAACCTTCTCCCCACATCCTGTGTACTCAAGACAAAACCTTGGCATCGTTCATGGTACAGCTTCCCATCACTGTGGGCGTCTGACATTATTCTGACCTTGCTTGCTTCTTTAAGACTCCTTGGCACTCTAACCTCTGTGCTGTCCCATGACCATAAATTCTTGCTGCTCCCTGGCTGGGTGGGCCCCTGCCTTCTCTTGATATGACCTCAGGCTGCCTTGACTGCAATTCTTCTGCTTCTGTCCAACCAGCACAGCTTAACCCTAAGCTGTGACCGTGCGGGAGCGATGTCAGCACTACCCCTGCTGTGTTCCTGGTTCCAAGTGCCAGTGTCCTCCCTCCTGTAGTGGTTAAGCCAAACTTTCCCTAGGTGGCTGTTACCTTCTCGATTTCTTTTTACCTGGGGTAGGGAACATGGGATCTTTTGTTACAGTAATGAAAGTATACAGTGACTAGAAAATGAGTTCATGTTTTGGTAAATGTCAAACTTGTTCTTCTTCCAGGTAAACCCTAAGCAAGTAAATCAAGATGTTCAACACATTGAGCATGCTCTGCTGTCCTCATAGTGGAGAGGAGAAACACTTGCATTAAGAGGAAGCAAAAAATGTTAGTCAAAACCTTATGCTAATATTTTTGCACTTAACCTCATAATTAAAACCAAACTGAAATCATGTGCTTCAGCAGCTTTTTTTGTCTATTCTGTTTTGGACTGGAGTTGTGCAGAAACGTTTCTGATACACTCTGATTTACATGGGCATGAATCTAGCATGAGGGCCCTCTACAATAATAAAGTTAATAAAATAAAGCAAGCCAGATTCTTCTGTTCTCAGGGGGCATCCTTCTTATGTACTTCCTCAGCTGTTTGTTCATATGATTTGCACAGGTTTGCTCTGATCCTGCGGGGGCTATTTGCTATTCTCATTGTTTTACGAGTTTTGTGGTGGAAGAAATCTGGAAAGAGACTTACATCATGCTTCTTGTTTCTGTTTCTGTGATTGACTGGGTTAATTCTGCTTATAGGTGTGTTGGGGCTGTCAATAATCTCTTTTAAGGGGAGTATGGAGATCACTTGTCTTTGCCTGCCTGCAGAAAAATAAGCTAAGCTTTGCGGCTGTTTGTGCTGTCTGGAAACAGCTTCCCCCTGTGAGAAATACCTCTGTAATGATTACCAGGCAATGAATATACAGCAGTACAGCAAGTGTATCAGTTGATTCAATGTGCTAAAACCAGTCCAGCCTCTCAGAGACCCCTCACAAGTAGTTCCTGTTTGAATTGCTGAAAGAAACATTGAAATGGGTCAATTTTATAGGTGGATGTACATTTTGTGGTGTAAGCTGTGTGCTTCCTTTTCCTCATTCATTTCACTCTGTATGTGGTTCACTTTCCTTTTGAAATTTTAGTTTCCTACCTCAGAAGTTCTCTGAAACCTCTTTCTTTCTCTAATATTCACCTTTCAATACCTTCCTCAGCATTGCTAGAGAGCAGTCCTTCACCCTCTAACTTCTGCTATTACTCAGTGTATTACAGTTACAGTACTTCCCTTTTTTCTGCTATTTTTAAAGCTGCTAAGGAGAGTATGAAAGGCATCTACAGAGAAAAAAAAAACACAGCAGTTTTATTTTTTCTTTGATTTTTGCAAGATATCCTTGACTAAGCATTTGCTAAGGTGTAGCAATGAAAGCCAGGATTAACAAAGTAGCCTTTGGGTAGGTTTTTCTTTGAAAAATATCTGTACATCCTTCCAGCTTGGCTGAAACATCTCTTCTGTCTTCCTAGACAGTAGAGCATGCTTTATGTGGACGTCCTGGGTTCACCTATAGCAGTCATTTTTTCTCCTTCTTAGTAGCTGGTGCAGTGCTGTGGTTTTGACTTGCAGTCTGGGAACAACGCTGATTGATAACACAGATGTTTTTAGTTGTTCTGTACCTCAGGGGGATTTAATTTTGGGGGAAATCAGACAGTGAACTCAATTGTATGCTGTTGCCTGCTATAGAACACTTTTATAGTCCACCAGTTAGATGTCTTCAGGTCACCAGCAACTGACCCTGACTTCCCTCCCATCATCACCCCAACAAAGAATGAATTTGGACAAAACCAGTGCCCAAACAAGTTCGGCGGCGTCATCAGCAGGCAACAACCCAACACTACATACCATCCCTCCTGCCCTGAAAGACTGTGACAAGAGATGGAGCCTGACATCATGGACTGGATGAATTCAGCAACCTTATAGGGACTGGTCCATGGACTAAGGAATGATATCTCTCTTTGGGTGTGGGTGTAGGTGTGTGTGCATATATATATATAAGCATGACGTGAATGGTATGGAATAAGGGGTGGATACTGTCCTGAGTTCAGCTATAGCGGTCATTTTTTTCGCCATCTTAGTAGCTGGTGCAGTGCTGTGTTTTTGACTTTCAGTCTGGGAACAACGCTGATAACACCGATGTTTTTCGTTGTTGCTCGGTCATATTTAT
>NW_009944036.1:9426-19647 GCF_000696875.1 Nestor notabilis
GAGTGGGGTATTGTCCGAGTGGCTGGTTGGTTCCGGGATCACTGTCTGGGCTTAAACCACGACAGTTATAAACTTCAGAAATAAGAATTTATAGCTGGAGCACTGACAGAACCTTAACTTTAAAGAAGTAACGGATACTTCTGAAAACACAAATCAGAAAAATAATCAGCAGAAAGACAAAGTGACAAAAGGATCATGATGTACAAGGTTTAGTCATGGAAATATTTTGTTTTGAACTCTTTATTCACATGCTTACAAACTATTTCATCAAGAAGTTCAACTTTTTTGCTGCCTCTATTTTGTCATCAGACAACCTGATTTTTAAAGGAAGCTTTTCATTATTTAAGGCTCTCCTCATGACGGCAGCTCTTCATAAACTATGTTATCTCATACAATGATGTTACAACATTTTCTTTTCCTTTGTATCACTTCTTCTTTCAATGCTTTTTCCTTCCTCTTTACTCTTGCACACCTATAAATTACTATGTTGATAATACTGCTGTGGCATGCATATATTTAGGTGTATGTGTGTATGTGCATATGTCTGCATACACATGGGCTTACACAAACATAGGAATGAAACAGATAGGTAGAAATAAAAACCACACTTAGGAAGCAAGCTGGCTGTTGTTAAACCAAGTATTCCAGTGGATAGCTACAGCTAAATTTGTACAGCAGCCCAGGCAAATAGTTGATAATCGTTGGCGGGTCTGGTCTATCAAAATAGCCTGAAACATTACCTATTTGTACCACTGAGGCATTTCCATAAGCATTGATACCTCGGGCTGAGGATACCTACTGAGGGAGGCAAAAAATTACTATTATCAGAAAGTTAACTGTAGAACAAAAATTACCTAAGGACACCTTCAGAAAATCCTTCAAAAATTAATTCAGCTTAGTAACATGTTCCCTGTGTTTTGTTTTTCACCTCCCCAAAATAATGCATACACACTTCACAAGAAACATCCCTGTTCTAAAAACAGACTTGAGCAGCATTAAGAAAAAAACAACCAAAAAACCTCACATGACTTACTGGGAAAAAAGCTGAAGAAACTTTTCTAGTACAGTTAAAATAGATTAGCTTAAAATGAGTTTCCATATGCAATAAAGCCAATACACAAGAAATGTAATTCATACAAACAATACTCTGTCACTCTTGAGCTTTGTTTTTGGCACATCAAACCCAGTGTACTTTATAAGCAGATAGAAGCCAAACAGCTGGACTTCAAGTCTGTGTTTTTGTTTACATTCTACATCTCTAAATCTAAATTATAAACTATGTGCAAAGAAACACTGTCAGAAATGCCAGAGCTGAAAAGTAATACAATCTTAATGCCAATGCAACCTTAATTCAGTCCCTGAATGCCTGCTATCCTGTACTGCTCAGGCTCACAGAGTGAGCTGAGCCAGCAATAACATGCAGCCCTCCAGAAACTGTCTCAGTAGGCATGTACACAATAAGGCAAATTAACAGGGCACTGGACTTCTACTGTAGCATTTCTTTTGTATAACTGTATTAGCAAAACAGATGGTTTCAATAATTTCAGAATCTGCAGCTTCTTAAAAAGACATTTCATTATGGAAGAATCATCCTGAGGCATGCTTGAGTTTTAATATTTTGCGCTAAGTAGTGCAGGAGCTATTTTGATTTCTTCAGCTACAAAAGAAATGGCTACAAGTGCAGCCATGCACTTCACCAGTAGTATGCCTTATTATTTGCTAAATGGCAGGAAAGTGATGAAAGTCAAATTTCCTAGGATCTGTTCCTTGCCAAAAAAACATAGGCTGGGGGATTATGGTAGTATAGCCAATTACAGCCCTCAGCTTTCTTTAGCTTCATCACCATTACACCTCCCAAAATTAAAAAGTTGCATCTGCCATATTACAAACAGACCTGGGGTTTACCTGAGTTCTACTTAAGCTGTTGTCTTTCCTTTACTTCTATTAAAAATTAGTTTGAAGATCTTTACTGTGAAACACAGCCAAAAGAATGCATAAGATTGTATCACTCCAGTGTGGGGAACATGATAAAAAATGTTCCTTGCTCCTTTATCCTCTTTCTTTGTGGCATAATATGCATAAACTGAGAGGATGAAGGGAGTTTTTGGTTATATTTTTAGCAGCTGCTACTTTGTCTTTGTATCCTGTGCAGCCTGGTTGGGGAGATGCATGGGGACATCCAATTAGAATCATAGAAACATAGAATAGTTAGGGTTGGAATGGACATTAAGATCATCTGGTTCCAACCGCCCTGCCATGGGCAGGGACACCTCACACTAAACAATGTCACCCAAGACTCCATCCAACCTGGTCTTGAACACTGCCAGGGATGGAGCACTCACAGCATCCTTGGGCAACCCATTCCAATGCCTCACCACCCTCACAGTAAAGAACTTCTTAATATCTAACTTAAACTTCCCCTATTTAAGCTTAAACCCATTACGACTTGTCCAGTCACTACAGTCCCTAATGAAGAGTCCCTCCCCAGCATCCGTGTAGGCCTCTTTCAGATACTAGAAGGCTGCTATGAGCTGTCCTAGGAGCTTCACTTCTCCAGGTTGAACAGGCCCAAATTTCTCAGCCTGTCAAATGTTTGCCATACTACCCATGGCATGCATATGGCAGCACCAATATCACTGCAGCTGTAGGCTTTGTGGCTCTATAAAACATAACACCATCCCTAAACTGAATCCTAATTTGCATGGCATCTTGGAGATGAGGCTGATGTCCTCCAGATGAGTGGGTGTCCCAGAAGAGAAAGGCGTTGAAGGAGCAATGTTGGTTCAGTGTCGTGCTCCCCTTGGCATGCCTTTTTCAGCCCTAGTATCCCAGGAGCTGTAGGCTTTGTGGCTCTCTGAATGGTAACCCTAACCCTAAATTGCATGGTATGGTGGAGCTGAGGCTGACATCCTGAAGGCAACTAGATGTCCCTGATGAGAAAGATGTTGAAGGAATAATGTTGATGCAGTGTTGTGTTCCATTTGGCATGCCTTTTGAAGCACCAGTGCCCCTGGAGCTGTAGGCTTTGTATCTCTCTGAAGGCTAACCCTAACCCTAACCCTATCTTGCATGGCATAGTGGATCTGAGATAGACATCCTCCAGCTGAATGGGTATCCCAGATGAGAACAGTGTTGAAGGAGCAATGTTGGTGCAGTACCGTCCTCCCTTAGGCATGCTTATTCAGCCCTAACATCACAGGAGCTGTAGGCTTTGTGGCTTTCTGAACGATAACCCTAATCCTAATCCAAATTTGCATGGCATCCTGGTGCTGAGGCTGACATCCTCCAGCCGAAAGGTTGTCCCAGATGAGAAAGGCATTGAAGGAGAAATGTTGGTGCAGTACCCTGCTCCCTCTTGCATACATTTTTCACCCATAATATCCCAGGAGCTGTAGGCATTGTGGCTTTCTGAACGCTAACCCTAACCCTAGTTTGCATGGCACTGTGGAGCTGACACTGAAGTCCTGCAGCTGAACGGGTGTCCCTCATGAGAAACGTTTTGAAGGAACAATGTTGGTGCAGTGCCGTGCTCCCCTTGGCATGCCTTTCTCAGCACTAGAATCACAGGACCTGTAGAATTTGTAGCTCTCTCAACACTAACCCTAAACCTAACCCTAATTGAAAGGCACGGCGGGGCAGAGGCAGACAACCTCCAGCCAAATGGGTGTCTCAGATAAGAAAGATGTTCAAGGAGCAGTGTTGAGCAGTGTTGGTACAGCGCAGTGCTCCCCTCCACAGGCTTTTTTCACCCGTAGTATCCAGGGAGCTGTAAGTTTTGTGGCTCTCTAAATGTTAACCCTAACCCTAACTTTAACCCTAATTTGCATGGCTTTTTGGAGCAGAGACTGATGTCCTGCAGCCAACTGGGTGCCCAGATGAGAAAGGTGTTGAAGGAAAAATGTTGGGGCAGTGCCGTGCTCGCCTTTCATGTTTTTTGAAGCAATAGTATCCCTGGAGCTGTAGGCTTTGTGGCTCTCTTAAATCTAGCCCTATCACTAACCCTAACCCTAATTTGCATGGCATCTTGGATCTGTGGCTGATGTTCTGCAGGTGTGTAGGTGTCCCAGATGAGAAAGATGTTGAAGGCACAATGTTGGTGGAGTGCTTTGCTCAACTTAGCATGCCTTTTTCAGCCGTAGTATCTCTGGAGCTGTAGGCTTTGTGGCTTCCTGAATCCTAACCATAACCCTAAGCCTAATATGCATGGCATCCTGGATCCCAGGTGGACATCCAGCAGCCATAACCCTAATCATTCTGACACTATAATACTCTGTCTGTTGTCTCCAACACAGTCAGTGTTCCAGATGGGAAATTTGCCCAAGTATCAATACTGGAGCAGAGCCACTATCACCTTCACATGCCTTTTGCAGCCCAAATAACTCTGAACCTGTAGGCTTTGTGGCTCTCTGAACCCTATCCATAACCGTAATCTTTATGACACCAAAATCCAGAGGCTGTGTTCTCCAGCACAGTCATTTTTCTCGATTAGATGGTATGCAAGAAGCAATGTTGGTGCAGTGTCGTACTCATCTTACATCCCTCTTGCTGCCCCAATGTCTCTGAACCTGTAGGCTTTGTGGCTCTCTGAACTCTAACTCTAATCACAACCCTAATCTTTATGACACCATAATCCAAAGGCTCTGTTCTCTAGAGCAGTCAGTGTTCTCCATGAGAATGGTATATAGGGACAAATGTTGGTGCAGTGCTGTACTCATCTTGGCATGCCTTTTGCAGCCCCATTATCTCTGAACTTCTAGGCTTTGTGGCTCTCTGAATCCTATGGCTAACACGAATATTTATGACACCATATTCCAGAGGCTATGTTCTCCAGCACAGCCATTGTTACAGATGAAAAGTATATGCAAGGATCTATGCTGGTGCAGTGACTTACTCATCTCAGCATGCCTTTTACAGCCGCATTATCTCCAAATATGTAGGCTTTATGTCTCTTTGACCTGAACCCTAACCATAACCCTAATCATTCTGACACTGTGCCTGTTGTCTCCAACTCAGTCAGTGTTCCAGATGAGAAATTTGTCCAAGGATCAATATTGGCACTGAGCCATGCCTTTTACAGCCCCAATGACTCTGAACCTATAGGCCTTGTGGCTCTCTGAACCCTAACCCTAACCATAACCCTAATCTTTATGACACCATAATCCAGAGCGTCCCTTTTCCAACACAGTCTGTGTTCCAGATGAGAAGTTTATGCAAGGCCCAATGCTGGTACAGTGCAGTACTCATATTGGCAAGCCTTTTGCAGGCCCAAGGTCTCTGAATCTGTAGGCTTTGTGGCTCTCTCTACACTACCCCTAACCATAACCCTAATCATTCTGACGCTATAATACTCTGTTGTCTCCAACGCAGTCAGTGTTCCAGATGAGAAAGTTGTGCAAGGACAAATGTTAGTGCAGTGCCATAATCATCTTGGCATGCCTGTTCCAGTGCCAGTGTCTCTGAACCTGAAGGCTTTGTGGCTCTCTGAACCCTAACGCTAACCATAACCTTAATCTTTAAGACACCTTAATACTGAGGCTATAATCTGCAGCACAGTTGGTGTTCCAGATGAAAAATTCGGCCAAGGATCATATTGGTGCAGAGCCGCACTCATGTTGGCATGCCTTTTGCAGCGTCAATGTCTCTGAACCTGTAGGCTTTGTGTCTCTCTGAACCCTAACCCTAACGCTAGTCATTCTGACGCTATAATACTGTGCCGGTTTTCTCCAGCACAGTTGGTGTTCCAGCTGAGAAATTTGTTCAAGGTTCAATATTGGCCCAGATCCTCACTCATCTTGGAATGCCTTTTGCGGCGCCACTGTCTCTGAACCTGTAGGCTTTGTGGTTCTCTGAACACTAACTCTAAACATAACTCTAACTGTTATGATACCATAACCTAAAGCCTCTGTTCTGCACTACAGATGGTGTTCAGATTAGAAATATGCGCAATGATCAATGTTGGTGCAGTGCTGCACTCATCTTGGCATGCCTTTTCCAGCCCCAGTGTCTCTGAGGCTTTGTGGGTCTCTGAATCCTAACCCTAACCATAACCCTCATCTTTATGACACTGTCATACCGTGGCTTTGGTCTCCAGCATGGTCGGTGTTACAGATGAGAAATTTGTCCAAGGAACAATATTGGCTCAGACCCTTAATCATCTTGGCCTGCCTTTTGCAGTGCCAATGTCTTTGTGTCTGTAGGCTTTGTGGGTCTCTGAATACTAACCCTAACCATAACCCTAATCTTTCAGATGACATAATACTGAAGCTGTAGTCTCCAGCGCAGTCTGTGTTCCACTCACTTTGTGTACATACGTCCAACCCCTTCTCAGAAAGCTGAAGAGCCAGGACACAAAGCTGGTGTTGGGCCAGTACTACACACGTTGAGCTTTGCAATGGTGCCAACAGCATTGCTCTCGCACCTCACTTTCCCACCTAAGAGCCCCGTTGCATGCGTCTGCTACAGTGCAGGCTGGTGGCTGTACCGAGCCAGTTGATTTGAGCATGAACGTCTGGCCCCTTCTCCCACAGTCAAAGAGCCAGGACAGAAAACTGCTGCTGGGCCTCTCCTGCAGACAGTAAGCTATGCAAAGGTGCCACCGGCATTGCTCTCGCTCCTTGCTTTCCCACCTAAAAGTCCAATTGCATACATCCTCTACAATGCAGGCTCGAGGCTGTGCCACTCCTGTTGCCTTGAGCACAAACGTCTGGCGCCTGCTCCCACAGCCAAAGAGCCAGGATAGAAAGCTTCTGCTGGGACTCTTCTGCACATGGTGAACTCTGCAACTGTGTCACCGGCATTTCTCTCGCTCCTCGCTTTCCCACTTAAAGGTCCAAGTGTATACATCCTCTTCTATGCACGCTCAAGGCTCTACCAATCTTTTTGTGTTGAGCATAAACGTCCGACCCTGCTCCTACAGCCAAAGAAGCAGGACAGAAAGCTGTTGCGGCTCCTCTTCTGCATGCGATCAGCTCCGCAACGGTGCCACTGACATAGCTCTCACTCCTCTCTTACCCACCTAGAAGTACAATTTCGTGTTTCCTCTATGGTGCCCAGTCAAGGCCATCCCAAAGTCCAGGGGAATAGAGCACAAATGTCCAGCCTGTGCTCCCACAGATGAAGATCCAGAACAGAAAGCTGCTGCTGAGCATCTTCTGATGCACTCTGATGAACTCTGCATCTTCTGATGAACTCTGCAACTCTGCCACTGGCATTGCTCTCGCTCCTCACTTTCCCATCTAAAAGTCCAATTGCATGCATCCTCTACTATGCTCGCTTGAGGCTCTACCAATAATTTCGTGTTGGCACTAATGTCTGCCTCTGCTCCCACAGTCGAAGAAGCAGGACAGAAAACTGTTGCTGTTACTCTTGAGCACATGGTAATCTCCAGAATGGTGCCACCAGCATAGCTCTCGCTCCTCTCTTACCCACCTAGAAGTCCAATTTAGTGTTTCCTCTATGATGCCCGGTCGAGGAAGTCCCAAAGTCCAGGGGAATAGAGCACGCATGTCTGGCCTCTGCTTCCACAGATGAAGAGCCATAACAGAAAGCTGCTGAGGAGCCTCTTCTGCATACAGTGAACTCTGCAATGCTACCACCGGCATTGCTTTTGCTCCTCACTTTCCCACCTAAAAGTCCTATTGCATGCATCCT
The DNA here is from genome assembly GCF_000696875.1 of Nestor notabilis. NCBI lineage: Eukaryota > Metazoa > Chordata > Aves > Psittaciformes > Psittacidae > Nestor > Nestor notabilis. The sequence goes on from NW_009944036.1 coordinate 17,077, forward strand.
CTATGATGCAGGCTCAAGGCTGTGCAAATCCCATCATGTTGAGCATGAACATCCAAGTCCTACACCCACAGTCGAGGAGCCAGGATAGAAAGCTGCTGCTGGGACTCTTCTGCACACAGTGAGCATTGCTGTCACTCCTCACATTCCCACCTAAAAGTTCAATTCAGTGTATCCTCTAGAGCGCACGAACGAGGCCGTCTCTGATTAAAGTTGAATAGAGCACGACAGTATGGTTCCTGCTCCCAGAGCAAAAGAGCCAGAAAAGCAAGCTGCTGCTAAGCCTCTTGTGAATACGGTCAGCTTTGCAATGGTGCCACCAGCAATGCTCTCGCACCTCACTTTCCCACCTAAAAGTCCAATTGCATGCATCCTCTACTATGCTCGCTTGAGGCTCTACCAATAATTTCGTGTTGGCACTAATGTCTGCCTCTGCTCCCACAGTCGAAGAAGCAGGACAGAAAACTGTTGCTGTCACTGGGAGCTCCACAACAGTGCCACAGGCATTGCTCTCGTTCCTCGCTTTCACACCCAGAAGCCTCATTGTGCACAACAGCTCTGGTGCCTGCTCGATGCCGTTTCATTGCCTGGCATGGGGTCGGGCACTAGCAGAAGGCGGGCAGAGGGAAAGTGGGATAGGGCAGGACAGAGCACAAGGACACAGCTGGCATGCGGCACAAGGACCCGGTGCCCAATCCCTTTGTCGTAGCAATGCACATGGCACTGTTGCGGAGCTCACAGTGTGCAGAAGACGCCCAGTTGCAGCTTCTTGTCCTGGCTCTTTCTTTGGCTGTGGGAGCCGGGGCTGGACAATCGTGCTCAACACAATGGTCACGCACAGCCTCGATCTGGCATCGTAGAGGATGCATGCAATAGGACTTTTAGGCAGCAAACCGAGGAGCAAGAGCAATGTCCGTGGCACCGTTCTGAAGCTCACCGTGCACAGAAGTGTCCCAGCAGCAGCTTTCTATCCTGGCTCCTAGGCTTTGGTCACAACACTTGGATGTTTGGCTCAAAAGTTGGGACTGGCACAGCTTCGAGCCTGCATCGTAGAGGATATAAGCAACTGGACTTTCAGGTGGGCAATCTAGGAGCGAGAGTTATGCCAGTGGCAGCATTGCAGAGCTTGCTGTGTCCATAAAAGGAGCAGCAACAGCTTTCTGTCCCTGCTCTTCGACTATGGGAGTAGGGGCTGGACGTTCGTACTCAACAGGAAGGGCTCAGCACAGCCTCAAGCCTGCATCCTAGAGGATGCTTGCAATTGGACTTTTATGTGCAAAAGGGAGGAGCGAGAGCCATGCCAGTGGTTACTTTGTGGAGCTCAGAAACCAGATGTTTGTGCTCCATTCCAATTTAGACAGAGACAGCCTTGACCGGGCACTCTAGACAATACACTCAAGTGGACTTTTAAGTGGCTAAGTGAGGAGCAAGAGCAATGTCACTGGCAGTGTTCCGAAGCTCACTGTGTGCAGAAGAGTCCCAGCAGCAGCTTTCTATCCCGGCTCCTCGACTGTGGGTGTAGGACTTGGATGCTCATGCTCAACACGATGGGATCGGCACAGCCTCAAGCCTGCATCATAGCGGATGCATGCCGTTGGACTTTTAGGTAGGCAAGGCAGGAGCGAGAGCTCTGCCGGTGGCAGCGTTGCAGAGCTTGCTGTGTGCACAGAAGGAGCAGCAACAGCTGTCTGTCCTTGCTCTTCGACTGTGGGAGCAGGGGCCGGACATTCGTGCTCAACGAGAAGGGCACGGCACAGCCTCGAGCATGCATAGTAGAAGATAGATGCAATAGGACTTTTAGGAGGGCAAGCCAGGAGCGAGAGGTCTTTTGTTGGCAGCGTTGCAGACCTCATTGTATATATAAATGAGGTCCAGGAGCAGCTTTCTGTAGTGGCGCTTCTGCTGTGTGCTAGTGCTCGCCCCTCTGCCAGGTCCGAGTTCCCACCTTCCCGACAGGTCGTAGTGTTCAGCCGACCACTGCCTGCCATGTGCTAGTGCATTATAATGAAGCAAAGTTCACAAAAAGGACAGCATTTTGTCAAAGGATGACATACTGTTGGCTCAGGGCAGCAAGTAGGCAGCTTATCACTTTCAACGACCACCTAGTTCCCATCTCTGCTGATACTGGGACAGAGCGTGCCCGCAGAATCTCCACTCCGCCCCATTCTCCATCAAGCAATGTTGCTACGGGAACTGCTGTGGAGTGAATTCCTGGCATGCCAAGTGCAGCTGCATCTTACCCTGAAAGTCCGTTTTTCCTTTATGTGTGAACAATGCTACACCTTTAAATATATTCAATAATTATTCCAAAAGGGGATACACTCAATCGGACTTTGAAATGGCAAGCGAGGAGCGAGAGCCCAGCCGCTGGCACCGTTCCAAAGCTCACCGTGTGCAGAAGAGACCCAGCAGCAGCTTTCTATCCTGGCTCCTCGATTGTGCATGCAGAACTTGGTTGTTCGTACTCAAGACGATGGGATCAGCACAGTCTTGAGCGTGCAGAGTAGAGGATGGATGCAACAGGACTTTTAGGTGGACAAGGAAGGAGCGAGAGCTCTGCCGGTGGCAGTGCTG
>NW_009944037.1:0-4993 GCF_000696875.1 Nestor notabilis
ACAACACTGAACTAAATATTATCAGAGAAATGCATTATTCAGCTACTTTTTCAAAGCCTAGCCCTGACCACCTGGATGTTGGAACACAGACGTGAAAGCATAGCAGGTATATTACAATTTAAGGCCTTTTCTAAATGCAAATTCCAGAACACATCCTCAAATTTTTTACTGAAATTCAACTAGTAAGAAGCAAAACAAAACAAGCAATCTTTTCCCTGCAAAAATACGGCAATATAGAGTACATTGATTCAAGGTGAAAATAAAAATTACCATTGAATTCTCTTCCATACTGTCTATCTCTCTGAACACTGTCCATTATTCACAGCAACCATCAGAACTCTTCAACTTTCTTTCCTTTTGAATTGTCAAAAATAATGGATGCTCTGGAGTGAGATAAGTTCTCTTGGATTTTGATTTTGCCTGCTAGCATACCATCTGCACTGAGTGAATAACACAGTTTTCTTCTAAGGTTGAACTGCATTGAATTGCCAATGTATGTTGTGGATTTGCAGGGTGTATCTCGCTATCAAATAGGATGTTATTGCTCTGTACTGGTGCAGAAATCCTTTTCTCTTCTCTGCAGAATCACACTCTTGCTGTGTACTTTACCTCTGTGAACTGATACCAAAAAAAAAAACCAAAAAAACAAAAGAGATAACTTTAATAATCATCCCACTATTCCAAGACCACACTTGACCTTATCAGTCACAAAACTTGTGAGACATTAGGTAACAACTCTACATCCACTTTCCTAATGACCTTTAACTAAGCATGGGTTAAAATACCAGCAAGGCAACTTATTCCAGCTATGGTTTTAGGCATGCCAAAGGATGTGACAGCAATAAATTTTTTAAGGTGATTTGATTGTGACCATTTTTTGAAGCCACAGGCTTGGATTTCTGTCTTAAACAACTCAGGTCTCTCATCTTCTTCTTTAAGAGGGTAATTCTTTAACAATCCAGTTTTCACAGATTAGTGTGTCTACATACAAGTTAAATTGGTCTGTTATTAGAGTCAGATGACTTGAAAACCAAGTCTTTTCTGAAACCTCGGCAGTCTCAGCTCCAGTGCACCAAAAAGATTTGAAATTTTCTTCTCTTCACTATAATTAGGTGTCTTGCAATTTAAATTACATTAATTACAAACTTCAACATTTAAAACTTAAAAAACCTATCTGCTGCCTGTGGAGAAAAGAAACCATAATGAGTTAGAATTTGCTAGATTCTGAGTACTAATGATTTCAAGGTCATAGACTGAGAGACCAGTAGGGAGAAAAAAAGGATTGGTAAATATCAAAGACAGATGTAATCACCTTATCTTCAGGATTTGTTGAAACCATGCTGACTGCAGGAACTTGTTTAAATAGCCTGGCAAGACTGAAATTAGTGACTTTGCTGTAAATAGCTTTGTGGTACACATTTTGAGATTGACTCTTGTCTAGCTTTCTTTGAACCTTCTTGATTCAAAAATTAACCACAATGGGGAAAGAAAGATGGGAGCTAAATAAATGTTATTTATTCCAAATAAAGGTGCCCAAGGAAGAATACACACCCTTAAACCAGAAGGTGTTTAATGACTGTGACTGCTTTTGTCCTAATTAAATGAGACACTGTCTGAACAGTTTCATCAACTAGCGAGGAAAGCAGGTTGTCTGGAGTTTACTTTATTTCATCTGTATTACCTAAAATTCAACTGTAACATTTTTACTTGGCTTTACCAAGATACATAAAATTAATCCAGTTAAAATACCATAGAAATGATTAAATGTCTATGCGTTCTTTATACATGGATTCAGAAAGAAATAATATATACTAGTACAGCAAAGCTGTTAATCTCCCCTTTATTCAGAAACATAGGTTGGAAGAGACCAAAGCCAGACCTCTCATGGTATCACCATTGTTCTTTAGTTTAAATCCCTTCTTCCTGCCTCCCTTTTCCTGAAAAAAGGCAGCAAGAATTATATACACAAGGCCTTACCAGAGTCTTGTACAAAAGATATAACAGGTCTGTGCCAGACACATCCTTTCTGATATTCCAAAGTATGGATTTAATTTCTCCCTGCAGCCACATCATGTTGGTTGTTCAGAGTGGTTCTGTGATTGATTCATACATTCACATCTTTCTTCCACTCTGTTATTTCTGGCTGATCAGATCCCAGTTTGTAGCAGAAATTCCCTTCCTTTTCACTATGTGACCTTTTACTTTTGTACTATTACATTTGATCCCATTTGCATTACTGCACTTCTCAAAGTGGTCTTCCTTCTTCTTTTTCATCTCCCAGTTCACTACTATCTGTTCTTTCTCCTCACTGCAATGCTATCTCTCTATTTGGCAATACATTTCTCTTACCACAAAACACCCTCTCCCTTGTGACAGGCAAGAAAAAAAAGGTAACAAGAAGTAATATGTGGGAAATACCAGATGTATGCCTGTCTCCATTATTCCGCTTCCTTTCTTTCATCCCTGTGAAACTCCTACCAGTCCCCTGTTCCTGAGATCCTTCAAGGATATTGCTGTACCTAAAGCCCAATTATGGTTGGAAAGAGCTGGCCAAAGCCAAGGACCTTGCTATATACTGTCCCCATCATTCAGAACAGGCACTGAATGAGGTTTATCAACTCCGTCAAAAATCCCTATGTTTCTCTTGAGAAAAACCTTGTCCTACACTGTTTGATTTCACAGAGAAATGGAGGGAAAGACCAAGGTCAAAGGAATCCCATGATATCTGACTATAAAGACCTGAAAATAGAATAATTCCCATCAGTTTAACTTCTGTCAATCACAAACTCAATAACTGAGTTTATAAAGGCAGAGGAATATTTCTTGCTGGGCCTGGAAGAATATGTTAATGTAAAGAGAGGCTTTTGGTTTTAAGTCACCTAGGAGTATGTGCTGTTTTGAAGAAATAGGAACACCTGCCAAGGATTAAGTATCTCATTCCTCACAGTCCAGGAACAGCAAATTCCCTTATTTGTTTTAGGTACTTCGCTGTTCATAAAACACCTTAGTAAATATTAAAGTATGTACAATCTGTTTTGTGAAATTTTGATTCTGAAAGTGTGCAGTCATTCAGGACTTTTAAGAGCCTCATTTCACACTGGGAGGTGCAGGGTTTTTTTATCATGTTTACTAATGTCTGTGAGATCAGTCTTGAGGATTTGCTAAGCAACTGTCCACATTCAAAGTACAAGATCTTCAGGATGTTTTCAGATTTCTTTTTCACCTCAGCACTACAGTACGTATGGGTGGTTTACTGACTCAATGCCTATACTTCAACCTTGTGCCCCAGAGAAGTTCCTTCTAGCATTTAAGAATCTCTAATGCACTCCCAGTGCACTTCACTTTCACCCTGCCATAAATATAACATATATGTAATAATACAATTGCATAATAAATGTATATACATAAATATACATTATTTATATAAATGTATGTCACACATATGTTGTATAAAAGCAAATACAAAACATATACCTACCACTGCCTCTCATACCCTCACTGGTCAGTGCTTGCATGCTGTTGGTAACAGCTGAAGAAAAATAAAAACAGGAAAGTCTTGGACGCTGCAGGAAGTTCCACATTATTTGTCCTGTGTCATTGTGGTGGGCTGTCATCACAACTGTTCCTGTGGGCATTTAAAATATTTTTTGGTAACCTTTTTAAGAGTTTGACAGCACCCTAGCAAACTGTTATGTTCGTCTTTATCAATCTTTCTTAACTGTTTCAGGCAACTCTGCATCATAAATGAGTCACACTTTTCCTTAGAGGAGCTGGATTGGCATCATTATATCAAGTTACACTTACTTACTTTACTCTTTAGTCAGGCCTTTCAGGGCATTTCCCTGAGCAAAATTATAACTTGCTAATGTGTAATTTGCAGGATTTTCCTTGGTCCTGTTTCAATTGGAGGAAGCAAAGAAGTGACTTTCCCAGTTCTAGCACAGTCACCATTTTAAGGATAAATTCCTTTTCATTAACTCTGCTACATCACAGTTTCCTTACTTCAGGCCTCTCAAATAAATATGCCACTGTCCTAGTTGCTGAGTTGTTCCATAACTTTCTCCTTTGAGATTCAATCTCTGTCAAGACCATGCTGTTATTTCCATTTAAAAAGTGTCCTTGGAATAGGAATTTCCCCAATGGTTTCTACAACAGGGACTGAAATAAATTTTTTCATCTGCTGCTGAGCTTTTCGCTCTCTTCTTTAATTGCCCACCATGCCATGATCCCTCTTGTGATCTAGAGGTGTCTTCAGACAGGCATGCAGCTCCTACAGAGTGGCGCACGCCACTTTTTCCCTCCCATCCTTAGCTCTGTATCTCTGACTTAATAATTTAATCACTATATCCCTAACATGTAGCCACATCAGCGTGGCCCAAAAAGAACAGCCAACAGTGTAGACCAACTGAACCAAATTGTCCACCATGATCCTAACTATTCAAAACACAGTTTTAAGCTAAGGCAAATGGCACTCCATCATGATATAATACATTCTAACTTTATATCTTTGGTAATTTTTTGTTCCTTAAGTATCTTAGCATAAACATTCAGACTCTTTATTTAATAGGATATTTTCAAGTACAGTTTCAGAAAGAATTGAGTAGAGAACACAGAATTTGACTCAGTGCTTGAAATTTATGCAAGAGTGTTGCTGCCATTCAAAACCTGAAGGGAGACCATAATGCAGACCAAGAAAACCATTACTGTGAATTTATCTTTGCATGCCAGAACACCATGTCATGAAAATATATTCACTTTCATTAATCCAAATCAAGTTTTCTTTTGAATTTTTTTCTTTTTTTAAAAAACATTGAGATTTACAAAATAGTTCTGGGAGAAACCATTATGACCAATACTGCAAAAACTGGTAAAATGCTATTAAACTGCTAGTTAAACCTCCTTGCTAACTGCTACTCACAGTCTGCAAACATAGATCAACACTTAAGGAAGAGCAATAATATTAAAAACACAATCAGGAAAGAGTTTTCCCTAC
>NW_009944037.1:5024-23759 GCF_000696875.1 Nestor notabilis
CTACATGCATCTAGATAGGAATAAGCAACAAGTTTCTTTAGACTCCATTTTCTTTAATCTATTACTTAGAGTGAAACTGGATTCTTTCAACATAAAGCGCATAAGAAGAAACCTTAAACTAATCTGGAAGTTTAAAATGCCTATTTGGGAGTGCTTTCAATGAAGGAGGCAGAAGCAACTTTCAAGGATGTTCAGGAGGTATGAGAAGGATTTCTCTAAAAGTTTGACCATTTTTTTGTATGACCAATAAAAAGGGCTTATCTTTCTTTTTCACTATTCAAAATTGTTTACAAATCATGTCATAATTACCTGTTCACTTATATTAGAATTCCTACTGTGAATTGTTGGTCAATTGCATTGAACAATACAGCTGTTACAATTTGGGGGAAAGAAAGGAATTTCTCAGAAGGGATGAATAGGCATACCACTGATGACTCCTTTAGCCCTCCAAAACCCAGTTGTTATCCTTAGATAGCAATATTTTAATGGTTTTCCAATCATGTCATTATCCATAAGTAAAGTGTTTGTATGCAGAAAATGGACTCCAACACTTCTGAGTTCAAATCTGTTTTTCTCCTGAGATGATGCCCTTATACACTGTTGCCTAAAACATAATTAAATTAAAAAGTCATATGAAAAGAGTCAAATGCGAATAAAGAAGGTACATCCAATGAAAAGTGCCATTTAGTAGTGCTACAATACTGACAACAGAAGTAAAAAAAAAAAATTTCAAATGAATACCATTTACATATGTGCCTTTGCATGTGCACTCAGTGCACACGCCTGTATGCAGGTCATCCTTAATCAAATCTCCATAGTACTATCAAATTTGCAGGCCCAATCTAGCTCATTCTAAATGTGTCCTTAGATGATTATCAGATGCAGGCATGCAATTATAAAAATTAAATCTGTTGCACTTGTGAAATGTAATTCAAATTTCAGTCACACAAAGGGGAAGAAAGTGACCTTGTCTATGCTGGAGTATGGCAGAAAGGAGGTGGAAACCAACAGAAATCTGGTTAATTTCAGAAGAGAAAGCAATATGAGTTACTAACTTCCTGTGAAGTTGGACACTGCTTTCAGGATTGATCTGGCATCGCTGTGAAGCGTTTTTTGTATGACGTAATCAATAGCTCTATTTCTCTAATCTCCTTACTATTAATAAATACTAACAATTTACCACCTCATTTTAATTACAGTCAGGGGAAAAAAAAAGTCGTATTATTTAGAACTTTATTGATTATAGTGCGTCTACAAAGCTGTGTCAAATTTAGGTCAATCATTAAAACTTGTATCTAGCATTTTTTAACATAGGAGAACTCAGCATACAAATTGCTATATGAGAGACAGTAATTATAAACCCATGTCGGACAGAAAGGTGAGGAAAAGTCCTGGAACAACTACAGGTGAAAATAAAGTGTGGGTACATTTAAAAACTCTTTTGTGTAGAAACGCTTTTGTGAAGAAAACCTATCAATCAGCTTTGTTTTTGTAAAGGAATTTTCAGAAAAGAACCCCTTCTGGTTTTGTTCAAATGAAAGCCTAATGAGTAACCTTTGCAAAGTCTGTTCTCCTGGTACACTGCTAGCACTCCCTTCTTTCAGCATAAGCATTCATGGCTGCTTCTTTTGAAGCTTCTGGAAGTCTTTATCCCCAGATACTTTTAGTCCCAGATTGGCCCAATCTCTCCAATGCTATTGTTCATCCCACAATAACAATAATAGCACTTGGCAGTAACATGGAGTAATAAAGTTTTTTAGTGCTGCTAAACATACTTCAATTAATTTTCAAAACAGCTTTTTAAGTATTATTAGCTGCTTTTTTTCAGGATAAGAAGATGAGATGCAACACGCTGAAGTCACATATCCAAAGCTTTGTGTGGTTTTATTGTCAGCTAAGTACTAAAACTCTTTGGTTGCTAGCTATTTCTTGGGCTTTGTTTTGGCCATGAGATCCGGTTAGATAAACCTGCAAAGACTTTTCTGTAGAGATTATTTTTTTTTTAATGATTCAATACTTAAATAATTTTCAGGGTTGAAAACCTCTACCTCTAAATGTCAACCTAGTATACATGAACTGAGATCTGCAAGTTTGTGTCTTAGAGGTGAACACTGAGCTCCAGTGAAAGCAAAGATTTCTGAGAGGCAAAGACTGGATTACAATAAAAGGAAAGATTTCCCTTGCATTCATATTGTGGAACTGTATTTAGTGTTACATTCAGGTACAATGTCCTGCATCTCAGACCTCAGAACACATTAATTGCAACATACTTAACTGTTGTGTGCTTGCAGTATTCTGTTAGATAGACCAGACCCTTGCAGGAATTGTGAAATCACCATAACTACAACCTCAAATTCAGACCTCAGAAACCGCTGTTGAAGTTGGTTTTGTTTGAATAATACATCTATTTGCCCCTTCTTTTCTTTTTCCTATCCTGCATTGATTGCTGTTTTCCTTTGGGTTTCTTGAAACCTTTCTTCTTTCTAAAACAGACTGAAAAGTTAAAGATGATTGCTTGCTTGTCACATTAAATTGCACAGCTCCAGAGAAGTGAGGGGTTTATATTTTATTGCCAGATAAAATGTTATCATGAAACATTTTGCATTCTGTAATGTGGCAGACATGCAACAGCCATAAAAGTCATCTCTTTTAAGTAGACTGAGGGCCAAGAAAAAGAGTCTGATCTGCCACATTTACAAAAGATCGAAATAAAATACTGGATTTTCAGTGAATATAAGATGCTGAGACCCCTTAAAATCCTCCAAATATAATATTTTTTAGAAATTAAAATTCTGTTTTCCTTCAAAAAAATCAAGTAGTAGCAATTATATTAGATACTGGCAACAAGCAGTCTGGGATCAATCTTGGCATCCATTGGGAGCAGCATATTCTCCGTTTGGCACACAGCTGGATCTATGGGGAACACCACCATAGATAAAGATCGATGCCATTATTTGCAAGTCTGAGAAAGAGATATTCAATAATTCCTAAGGTAAGCATACTGCAGTTTTGACCTTATTCCCAATTGCCACTCAATGACATCTCTTGATTGGCCATCTAATGTAAATAAGAATAGAATCTCAAATGAGGGTTCAAAATAAAATTACTCCCAAAGCAAACATAATCCTAGCCAATACTTTTTAAAACCTTGACTTAGGTGATCATTTCATTTGTGTTCCTTTTCATAAAAGAAGATTTACACGGCCTATGATTGCACTAATCTTTCTTTTGGATGGGTAGCACATCTCATATATTTAGAGTAATTATGTGATAGTTCTCTTGAACTAGTACCAGGAAAAAAAGCATGAAAACATGTCAAAATTATTTAAAGGGACTGTAACATCCAGTTATCTGTCCCTATCTTGTTTTTATTTCTGTACAGATGTGTTGTTACAGCTTTACCAAAATCTTTGGACTAAATGGTGTTGCCTGAAAAAAACTTCTCTGTATTTTTCTCATTGTAAAAGCAGAAGAAACTCACTCCCACTTCAAATTAAGGGTTTTTTTTACCGCACAAGAATTATTAAGATCATTTTGAAACTGCTTAGTTGGATTTTCATAGAATCATGGAATCATAGAATGGTTTGGGTTGGAAGGGATTTTAAAGCTCATTCAGTTCCAACCTCCCTGCTATGGGCAGGGACACCTTCTACTGGACCAGGTTGCTCAAATCCCCACCCAATCTGGCCTTGCACACTGCCAGGGATGAGGTAGCCACAGCTTCTCTGGACAACCTGTTCCAGTGATCACCCTCATAGTGAAGAATTTTGGTCCATTATTAGTTAAAATCTCATTTTTTTTCTCTCTGTTTCTCCTAGTAAGGACGTTTACTACTCTGCCTCTTGCACAGAAGACTATAGAAAAGGGCAGAGGTGGGCAGAGCTTAAGTGTCATTTAAATGGAACATTGGTCAAGTGCTGGCCCTCTGCACAGAGTTGATTTAACCCATTTAAAAGTGTAGTATATAGCTGGAAATGGACAGAGTGTACAAAAGAACTTTTCTGGCCATGTGACTGCATACAAAGTGGCTCTGCTTGCAAATGCAGTTATTTTTAAAGGTCATAGCATGTATGTTTGGGTTTTTCTATCTCTTTCATCTTCTGCTACTGCTTTATGTTAAGAGTAATCTATGTCACACTAGAGAGAAGATGTGGTGGAAAATAGTACATTTTAAAACATGGAGAAAAGTAATTAGATTAATTGTTTCCACTTAGATTATCAAAAGGAACCTTGAAAAGACAGCTTTTTGATTTCCTGTGCCTTGTTTCATGCATCTGTAATGCAGCTTCAGATGTGCTGTAAGGCCAGGCCTTTTTGTACTCTCAGGAAAAAAATGCTGGAAGTGAAAGCTTGTGTGTGCACATACCCATACATAAACATTTTACAGACTGCTATTATTAAATATATAGGCTGGAAATGAAAGGCATTTAATAGGGGCAAATTACATTTTTCAGAAGAAATAACATAAGAGAAAACAATTTTTTTAAAATATGAAAGCTGTTTGTTTTATTATTTTGAAACAAGTGCTCAATGTTCTCCACCTAACCAGACACAACTTTCCCCACACAGCTTATTCTACAATAACTGTAATGACAGTGAATTTGGTTTTAGCCAACTGTTCTTACATATTGTCTTAACATGTAATTTTCTTCTGCACCCTGTGTCAAACAGCACCTACAAACATGCTGCTGTAGTGTTACATTAACAGACTGGATTGGACATGTAGGAAAAGAAGGGAAGGCAAGGCAGAGGAGGATGCTCCTCAGCTTTTGGAGACCACTGCTGTATGCAGCTATGGTTCATGCCTATCAATGGAAACATAGGTGCACCTGAAATGTCATTTTGACAGTTATAATTCTTATAAACAGAAAATCATTCAAAACTTCTCAGATCAGACAAGTATCCAGGTTCCTACCATTCACATACATCTAGTTCAATAACTACAAGTGATTTTTAGTAAACAGATAATTTTATTCCAGGAATGGTTCTGTGGGAATGTTTCAAAGCTGCACCAGGGGAGGTTTAGGCTGGACATTAGTAAGCATTTCTTTACCAAGACGGTAAAGACTGGAACAGGCTTCCTAGAGGTTCCTTCCTTGAGGTTGATGCCTCAAACCTGTCAGTGAAGAGGCATTTGGACAATGCTCTTAATAACATGTTTTCACTTTTGGTCAGCCCTAAAGCAGTCCTGCAGTTGAACTAGATGATTGTTGTAGGTCCCTTCCAATTGAAATATTCTCTTCTCCACTTCTCTTCTCTTTTCTCTTCTTTCTCTTCTCTTTTCTCTTCTTTCTCTTCTCTTCTGTCGTTACAGGGGGTAATACTGTTGAAATACAAGGAATTTGTGCTCCTACTCTTCTTTCATCCATTAGAGGCATTGAATCAGTGTGACTTTCTCATTCTCTCTATTTGGATCTTGTACTTTAGTCCTGCAGTAATAACAAAATTTTCTCCCTCCCCTACCCTGCTGAGGAGGGGAGTGATAGAACAGCTTGGTGGTCACTCAGTATCCAGCCAAGGTCAACCCACCATGTACGTCTTCGTGGCATAGACTCTGTTGACAGTGATTCATGATTTGAGACTCAGTACCATCTGCTCCTTCAGAAAATTCCCTAGCTAAGGTGAAAGGTGAGGCTTAGCAGCTGCATCATCCAAACCTGTCCAAAGGACAGCAAAATCTCCACACTGATCAGATCATGGTTGACACAGCAGTCTTCCATATGTTCCAGTATCAATGTACTCATTTAGCAGCCATCCTTGCTTTTGCCATGTCTGTGCTGAACTAACAAAATGAAGTATAGTACTGTTGCTCTCTCTAAAATTCTGTAATCTCAGTCTTTATCTTCTGGCACACACTGCGATTCACTGTGTGACTGAAGCTGTTCCCACATTCTTGCAGATTCTATGCAAACAGCTTCCATAAGAGGTTCATAACAGATGCTATTTCTTTGGTGTACGGTAACAATAAACATTAGTAATTTATTTCTTTGAATTGGTTCTCTGACCAGCAGAGGTCATATTATGTTAAATAAATTGGATCCACATTTTATCTTTTATTGCTCCATCTTTTTATACAGAAAACAAACAAACAAACTCAAAAAGCCCAAAGCTTCCTTTTTATTATACATACAGTGATTTTAGCTTTCCATAAGTTGGATAATAAAAGGAGGATATAGTGGTTTCATATAACAAAGCAATAACGCTTCTTTCAGGACTATTAACATCCATTTGCAAAAAGCAAAGCCAATTAATATTTTAAGGGTGCACAGGTAACAGCAAGACTTTGCCATTAATATTTCTAGGGGCAGTAAGAATGCAATCTCATACAGCTAGTTGAAAGCATCAGTGAAACTTTACTGATTTTTAGGTGTAAATTTAAACTGCAACTACTTTGCTCTGTTAAAAAAAAGAAAAAAAAAGGCAAAAATGTTCGTAAAAGCATTAACATTTCTGGAAACCTTAAGAGAAGCAGATGTTTGACATTCTTTACTCTAGCATATAGCAAGAAGGGTTATTTTCGCAAAGCAGCAGCACGCAGTAGTTCTCGTTCTAGGAGTAGCCAGGGCTGGATCTCCAGTGAGGTCTGACTGTAGACTGTAGGGTGAGAATATGCTTTGTAATACTGTTTAAGAGTCACTGGGTCAGATCAGATTCCTTTTTTGGGGAGGTGGACCTGTGACCAAGCCTGCGAACTGCTTCATCAAACTGGCAAACTGGGGGTGATTATGAAGAATAAAAAATCACAGCACAGACCTGACTCTGGACAGAGTCTGCCATCTAATCTCTCCTCCTTTGCCTTCTTTACCCAATAAAAAACACACAGTGGCAGAAGCAGGTGCTTCCTTCCGCTTTGCAGCAAAACTACTGCTAGTGGGTACCACTGCCCATCCTCCTTTTTCTATCTTTTCTTAATTTTTGGGGCTAGTGGTGTGGTACACTGGTGCTGGAAATGCTAACACAATAAAATATTCTGTTCTAAAATACTATTCCAAGCATATGGCTGGAAATGCCCATTGCACAACAAGCTTGTCAGTGCCTTGGTGCATCCTTAAAACGTATATATAAGAAAGCAAACTGGAGTGAAATGATCTACAGGTGAGTAAAGAATGATGCATTAAATGGGTTCCAGAAGGTTATTAGAAAAGAAGTTTAGGTGGTGCACAGAAGATTTGTTCTGTGGCCAGGACAGTTGCAAAGAAATGCTGAGATCAGGCCAAACAGCCAACCTGAAATCTGACTTCTTGTACATTTTTTTTCAGGGAGCATGATAAAACCAGTGTGGAATATGTGCTGGGGGAAAAGGAAGAATGCTAGAGAGCCAAAGGATTTATTTCTAAAAATCTTAATCAGAATGGAAATGGTGATGCAGAAAAAATCTTGGCTCACACTTGTTTAGTACAAAGTTGTTTTTTAAAATAATACTTTGTTTGTACTAACTTTAAGTTTACTAATGAAGAAAGTTTCTATCTCTTCCTCAAGGCTGCTCTTTACTTTCATTGCTTGGTCTGTCATGGAGTCATTTTGTAATAAATACAGACATCTTGAATCTTAATCATCTTCTTTATTGTCTTTCCTGTTTTAATCTGCATGCTCTAAGACTGTGCAAGCAATTCTTTCAGGTTCATTTTCCTAGAGTCTTTTATTTACTTATAAAGGTACCCTATGCTAAAAGAAATGGAATACTCCATTGATTAATACCTTGTGAAAAAAGGCCCAGGTGTCTACTGACTCAAAAAACCCCACTGGAAATAATTGAAGGGAAACCACTGCCTCTGTCATCACCAAATCTGGAGATTAAGTATGCTATGCTTCTCACAAGAAGAACCATGAAATCAGCAGACATTGAAAAAAGATGTGTTCCTTAGAGGAGGGATGTATTTATATTGGCGGGGGGGAGAGAGGGGAAAGAGGGAAGGTGTTTGTTTTAAAAAAGATTATTTTTTTTTCAGAGATACGATTAAACTAAACAGACTTTGCATGGGACAAGTATGGGAGATCCTAGATTTTTGAGATTTTAAACTATCTTTATGAAAGCAAAAGTACATAATTTGAAAATCTTTATTTATAATAGGAAAGTAAAAATTTAAAATAATTTCCTCAAGGAAAATTGGCATATAAAAATATAGTGAGAATCCTCTCAGTGTTTCCAAGACAGTCCAAAATCAAAATGTACTGAAAAAGCTAATGGAAATGTGTTTTTTGTGACAGATTTTCAGTGTACTTTTTTTTTTTCCTTCAAAAGTGGTCTGAATCACTTATCCCTTCACCTTTTAGAGGTTTTCATCCATTATCAAGATTATGACTGTGACATGAGCTAGCTTTGGGGTTTGCATTAGTACAAACCACTTTGCTAGGGGACTTAGAAGTGAAAGAAACACTAGGAAATGAAAGTGACCTATTTTCTTGCTATCGTTTCAGAACTCAGCCAGCTGGCATGGCCCCAGGTCAACCATCCCACAGACAGCCTTTTCATTCCATCCAGTGCCAACCCCCCCGTCACCGGCAGTGACACCTGCCACTAGACCAGGTACCTCAAAGCCCCATCCAAACTGGGATAAATAGATAGACAGACAGACAGACATATTTCAACTCCTTTGTGCTGCTTTGAAGCTTCTCTGATGGCCTAAGACTGACTGTCATAAGCACTGTCATCTGAAAGAAGCAATAGCTGATGGCCTAATGGTCCCCACACAGCCCACAGACAATTCCTCCTATTTGGCAACTGATTTGTTTTCTGTCAGATGCATGGATAGTGAGGCTTATCTGTCAGACTTGAAGTTCTTCATAGACCAATCTGTCCTCAAGAGGTAGGGGACAAATAATCTATGGGCTTTGCCTGGTCCCAGACAACTTCAGGAGGGAGTAGAAAATAGCCTTTTCTCTTACTGAACTGAGATTGAGCACCTCTTTTCCCACAGCAGCCAGCATATTGTATTTAGTCTTCTGTAGCACTTATCTTACATCCTTGAGTTGTCATGGAATAGGTGGCTGTGTAGAGGAGGAAGCAGTATATGATATCAGAGGATATCTTTTTGGACCTGAACAAGAATGATCATGCTCAGGGCAGCTTCTTGTTGCCTTAGACCTCTCTGATGCTCTGCTTCCTGATACAACTGCAATTGTACTCCTTGCAACATCTAACTGGTTTGTGCATGGCAGTCAGTGGTATGAAACAAATGCCTGCCAGGGAAGTGTAAAGGAAAATGAATATACAGGCTTCAGAATGGCAACAGAATGAGAGGAGATACAAACGTGAACATCCATCACATAAGGCTGTTGTCTGTATTCAGAGGGTTGTTAATTGCTTTGTTAATACCCGAAGGAAAGTCCCATCTCTACATGATATAAATTATACAGCCAAACAAAGCATACCCAGTGGTCTAAATCTGTAAGCAACTTAATGAGCAATGATCTGAGAGAAGAAAAAAAGATGACAAATGAGATTTTAAATATATAGTTCTATAAACATAATTTATTTTCTTTGGTGAATATTAACACCAAAATGAACATTGAAAATTCAAGAAGGGCTTTAGCCCAGCTGCTCAGACATCACCTGGGACATAAGGCAGATTGGTTCACACGTCTGTGTCAGCTCCTAGCTGGTCATTTGCACAAAACCAAGTAGACCCATCCCAGGAGAAAAGGGAGACCCCTTCAAGAATTACTAGTCCACAAGCAACTGTGGAACTGAGCACTAATATGGATTGTGTTAATTGTCCATAAATCTTGGTCTTGTCTCTTGGCCAAAAATCTCGTCAGAGATTTTCTCTCAGAAAATCTATCTGATTAATCTATCATCAAATCTAACACTTTTCTAGTGTTTCCAGGTGCTGGCTATTTGAGTTTTCCCAAACAAATCCACTGAAATGGAAAACCCCTTTAAATTTCTATCTGTTCTTTCCTTACCACCTCCATCTTTCCACAAACAGAAGAACCAGAACACAGACAATGCACAGCTGGGGAGTTGCACTTGGACCACATTCAGGAGCCTGAGTGAATGGAGCATCCCAGGCCATTGCTTTGGGTGACATCTATAATTTTACCTAAGCCAAACTCCTGTGTTGAAAATTTGCTGATACATACACACAGAGTTCTGCGGTAGAAACCACATCTCAAGGAAATACTTGAATAATTTCACCTGTGTTAGATCAACATCACACATAATAAAGGAAGTCTAACTGAAAAGCTAGTGCAGCTTGTCATGTAGAGGAGTGTACATTACTTCACTGTATCTATAAATGCTCTTTATTGAGGAGATGCACATTTTTGAGGAGAACAGCAACAGAACCATTCCCTAAGCACAAGCTATGGTGCCAAATGCCAAAATCATTTGTCCTAGGATCACCATTGCTGCATGATACATGCCTGGCACGAGTACATCCTGTTCTCTGAGGTGTCCAAGACCTCAGAAAATGGAAAGTCATAGAATCAACAGAATGCTTGTGTTAGAAGGAGCCTTACAGATCATTCAATTCCAACTCCCTGCCATGGGCAGGGACACCTTCCACCAGACCACATTGCTCTAAGCCACGTCCAACCTGGCCTTGAACACTGCCAGGGATGGGGCAGCCACAACTTCCCTGGGCAACCTGTGCCAGTGTCTCACCACCCTCACAGGAAAGAACTTCTGCCTAATGTCTGATCTAAATCTACCCTCTTTCCTTTGTTTTGGAGAGACTGTCATTTCAGTTAGGGCTTTGCGCTAGTACACGGGCTTAGTGAATGCTGTGCTGGCATTTCCTCTTGAAATCAGAGGAGCGCTCCTCTGACCCTGGCCACCTAACTAATTAGAGCTGCAGCACAAGCAAGACACTGGACTGAAATAATAAGCAGAGTGGGTAAGAATGCAGTTGGGATTTAGAGTTAATATCCATGGCAAGAAATTTGAGTGAGCAGGTAGCTGGACCATGATGGGAAAGTTTGAGGTCAGCATGTGAAAGCCATCTGGTGAAATAATTCATGCTGAGAAATTAACAGATTTTTAAAAGGACACCACCACAAAAAGACTAAGCACCTTCCTCTGATGAAATAAGGAGAAACCAGTGTTAAAGATCTGACACAGGGAAGAATAATAATGCTTAACAGGTAGGAGGAATGCGCAAAACTGTGATATAACAGCACCACTGAATGTTACATAAAGATTTACTATCTACCAGGTATGTCCTGAAACTGACTGATTTAATACAAACTCCAGTTCCGTGTGATAGTCAGCAGATAGTGAAATATCCTGAGGTACAAGCATTTGAAACCTTTTCCAAATCACTCATGAATCATCTGCTTGCGTTTCTCTGATACAGTCCCTGAGTTTGTTGTATTGCAGTCAGATTTTGTGTCTTTAATTTCCTTTTCCTCATTCCTTTTTACTAAAAGCAGAGTTCAAATTGCCTTCTATGAATTTAGAATTTAAGAGTGATTTTTAAAAGCTTTGGAAGGAATGTCTTTCTCATCACTTTTGAAAAGTAACTTTCTTGGCAGGTGGATGTTCGTAACACCTGCACGCACACAAAAAAAACCCAAACAAACCTGTTACTACGCAAGTACCTTTGGGATTAAACACTAAAATTTTTTTTTGGCTGTAAGATATACTGGAAAAGAGGGGGAAAAACCCATCATACAAGTTTTTCAAAAGAAATTAATTGAGATCCTAATCAAGAGCTTGGCTACAGTGGATAGTCCAAGGGGAAATAGCACTGCAGAGAGAAGCAGCAATGTGCTTATCTTTCATAATGGCTTTCCTAGAACATTAGGTGCCTGCACCCAGCATCATTATTAATACCACATATATTGCAGTGTCTCATCCACAAGAGGAGCCTGTACTAGTGAGACGGCTGAATAATAGAATACTCCCATCTTTATTGTCCAGGGAGACAAGCTGCTTAGTGCTTTGCATAAAGTTTCATTACATGCTATTATTGGGCAACAGGTTATGTTCTGCTGAGGCACAAAAGCAGAAGTATTGGGCAAACCCTATCAGATTAAACTACTGCTGCATTCTGCCCATGCTTGGTACTGTTTGCACCCATAAGAAACTATGGTTTCCTGAAAGATCCTTTCATTGATTCGCTATGACATCGGGACAGATCTTTAATCTTACTTTCCTCGCTTTGTAAAATGAGGATAATTATGTTTGTCTTCATGATGGGTCACTAATTAAAGTTGTTTTCCAAAGAGCTTTGGCATTGTTGAATAACTGATAGACTTAGTTCTCATCCACTGAATTTATCTGGTGTTTTTTCCTCATTAGTTATCAAGAAGTGAGTGATCATGTAATGTGAGAGATCCTGATTCAGCAAGGTCTTTCAGTATTGTAAGGTCTTTAAGACCACAAGAGGTTTAACAGATATGAATGGACATACCAATATGCACACACAACCAGGCTGTGACCAGTAAAAATGATGTAGTTTTCAATTTGAGCTCAGAAACAATGCTCATCTGATTCTATACAACGACTTCACATGTGACCTTTGGGGACAGTTTACTGCTGCACAATTGCCGAAAGAATGTTACTCAGGGAAGCTGTGAAATGCATGACAATACATGGAACAGAAATTGTAATTACTTCACCGTACATTTCTCTAACGTGAATACTGAAGTTCATCAACATCCATTAGTTTCACAGGGCTTCAATTAGTCCTTCAAGTGGTCCAGTTTAACACAACCCACATGATTACATTGCTGCTGAGGCTTCTTTGTTAATGCAAAATCCTCTGGCTTTTAAAAAGTTGCCCGAGAAAGAGAGTTCTGATTTATTTGCAGGATACAGATAGCCATACCCTGCTTAAAAAGCACTTAGACACCTTGACATTGCTTTTAAGGCAGGCTCTGTGAAGAATTTCAAGGGAGCAGAGGTCATGAAAAATAACATAGTCTTACATATCAATGACTGTGAAATAGAAACTAGAATGTGAATTAATTGAGGATTTGCATGGTTTTTGTGAACTACTTCAAAGTGGTTTATGCTAACAAATGTATTTTCATTGTGAAATACTGGTAACTACATCATGTATATTACCACTGAAAATAAAATATATTGTGGCCACACCACGTTTTTAAGATTTTCCTTGCTGCAGGGGTTTTGTGCCTTGCTTTATGGAAGGCAGGACATTGTGTGCTGCAGGCTGTCTTCAGCAGGTGTTCATTTCACACCGCATGCTGAAGAAGAGAGTTTTATAGGGGCCTTTATAGGGTCTCTCCATTTCTTTGGAGCTTTTGTAAAAAATATTGAACCCTGGATATTTTGAAATTTACCTTACCTGTTTACTGCGTTAGTTTAGTTTCTCAAGATACTTTTTCTGTGGTACCTGAAGTAAACCAATAAGGAAATTTCTGAGGAGCAGGTGTTTATATGAATATATTCGCACAGGAAGAGCACCTCCATTTTGATTTTCTCCTTCCCTTTATAAACCCCTTGCAACCTCAGACTCAAATATATCTGAGGTAGAGGTGAGATCTTCTGTTACATATCTGCAGTGCAGATCCTGATGAGAGATTCTGAGCTCTACCTGAGTGTGATTATCAAGTAATAGAACATTTTCTTCAGAGGTGATGATGACTGCTAGGTCAGTGTGGGATCTGAAGCCAGCAGTAGACCCCACTGGTTTATGAAATCTGCAGAAGCAGCATGCAGACTCTTCTATTTAGTAAATATATGTGCAGCTGAGGTACTTATTGCCCAAGACTTGACAGATCAGAGCTAACTCCCCTGCACTGAAAGGTTTGCTGTGCTGTACATGAAAAGTTAAAGAGTCTATGTGTATTACAGGCTTTAAATAGTGTAAATGTGACCTTGAGAAAGCCAAACGTTTCTTGACACAGAAGCCACCACAACAGTAAATAGGGGGTTATCTGAACTAGTGGGAGCTACTTAAGACTAGTTGGATGTGTGAATATTTTTCTAAATATTTGAGGACTAAGCCTAAATCATCTTTGTTCCTGAGAAATATCTCAGCAGGATTTCATGTCTTATCAGACTATATGGCCCAAATGGATAATAATAACATTTAATAATTGTTGTTGTTGTTGTGATAAACAGGTAGATTTCAATGTTCTTCCCTATATTAGTCTTCTTTTAAAAGCCTCTGTAGTTGGTAGCATTCTCAGACAAACCTCCCATACCTCTCTCTCCACAGCAAGTCATTCTTTTAAACAAAATGTCTTTTATGCAACTGCATTAGTTCAGAAATAAAAGTGCAATATATTAAACTTAGACTTTAAATTGCCCAGGGAATACAGAGATTCAGGACTTTTACTGTCATTAGTCAGAGACAATATCTATAATTGTTCTGTTGAACAGAGACCCTGAGCTACATGGACACTTATATTTCAATAATAGCTTTAGCATATGAAATACATCCCAGGGAATTCTTTCACTCTCCCTCCTGTCTTGCACACTATTAGTTTGTTTCTGTTGGAGAGGTGCACAGGAAATCTATAAGCCTCATTATTTAGTCCTTGAAAGAAACATTACATTTTGATGCTTTAGTTACTCCAGGGATCTCACAGCCTTCTTGAGGGAATTGCATTGTAAAATGTCTCTAAACACGATGCCAGGCTTGTGGTTTGCAACAGGAATAATAGGAAGTCTGTCCTTCTCTTCCCAAATCTGGAAACCTTAATAACAACTAGCATAATTCAAAGCAGATTAAGGAAGGCAGTCAGTCATTTTACCAATGAAGATCCTTCTTACACTCTACCCTGAGATGTCCATCACTGTTCTTAGAAGAAAGGCTTTTCCTGTTACAGTGTCCAGGACAGGAAGAAAATGGGTATTACCCAAGCATTACTTTGTGCTGCAGAAAATCTTCTTTTGTTATATCTCTCCTAGTACTTCTAAGCAATTATGATATTCTTTAAACAGAGGCACTCTCTGCTCTGTTATTGCTACTGGCAAGAGAGACAGTGCTCCATTTTCCCTTGGTCTATATTGCTCATGAGGCTGCTGGTGCTGCTGTTACACATACCCACTATCTGTGGTGAGACAAGCTGTCATCTCATTTTCATGCTATAAATTTCTACATAATTGTGACCCTCATCTGTTCCAGAAAGGATTCCAAATATTTGGCAATTATTTTAGTACAACATATGAATTTAGTCTTGCAATTATTTCCAGGAAATGTTCAAGTTCAAAGACTTACTCTAAAATGAAAATCAGGTAACAGGAGGAAAAAAGCAACATTTTACTTGAGCTGTGCATGTTCAAAGGAATAAACTTTCTGTCTCTCTAAAGTGTCATTGACTGTCTGCTAGTCTTGCTGAATCTGCCACAGACAGTTCACATTTTGCATTTGAATCTGGGTTTTCTGATTTCAAAAGTTCTTAATTTCTGAAGATAAGAGTCCTGGGTTCAGCTACAGCAGCAAAATCCAGAAAAACTAGTAAAACACTTAAACAAGGTGTGCTGTTGTCCTGGTTATACCAGAGAGGGACAAATCACGGCAACATGATGGGGCTTGGCCTATGCCTACAGAGCCCTGCTCAAAGCCATCCAGCTGGACTTGGACATTGCAGAACAAGAAAAATGGCCAGCACTTTATCTCTATACTGACTCATGGATGGTGGCAAATGCCCTGTGCGGGTGGCTGCAGCAATGGAAGCAGAGCAAATGGCAACACAGAAGTAAACCCATCTGGGCTGCTGCAATGTGGTAAGATATCGCTGCCTGGGTGCAGAACCTGGTGTTGAAGGTACATCAGGCAGATGCTCACGTACCCCAGAGTCAGGCCACTGAGGAACACCAGAACAACCAACTGGTGGATAAAGCTGCTAAGATTGAGGTGGCTCAGATGGACTTAGATTGGCAACATAAAGGTGAATTATTTTTAGCCCGGTGAGCCCATGACACCTCAGGCCATCAAGGCAGAGATGCAACATATAGATGGGCTCGTGATCGAGGGGTGGACTTAACAATGGACACTATTGCCCAGGTTATTCATGAGTGTGAAACATGTGCTGCAATTAAGCAAGCCAAACGGTTAAAGCCTCTCTGGTATGGAGGACGATGGCTGAAGTACAAGTATGGGGAGGCCTGGCAGGTTGACTATATCACACTCCCAGCGACCTGCCAAGGCAAGCGCTATGTGCTTACCATGGTGGAAGCAACCACCGGATGGCTGGAAACATACGCTGTGCCCCACGCACTGCCCAGAACACTATCCTGGGCCTTGAGAAATCCAGGAGCAGGAGGAGGAAGAAGTGGAGGAGTGAGTGAGCGAGTGGCTGCAAGGTTCCGAGTTACCGGCAGGGCTTAAACCACGACAGTTGATACCTAAAGTTTTAGACTATAAGCCAAATTGACATAAATAAGTGGAGACACATTATTATAGCCTTCCCATAGCAGTTGTCTACTCTATAGAGGATTAAGAGAACAGCAGACATTAAGGCTGTTTAACCAGTACCATTTAGCAGACCTAAGCTGATAAAAAATTTCAGAAAGGAGTAACTGGCTATTATGCAAAAAAACTAAAGTATCTTTAAACCTCAGAGGACTGTACTACTCACTGCACAGAAATTTGTGGTACATAAGCAGATAGATTACAGTTGTAATACATGTACAAAGACAGCTTGTTAAAGGATAGGCTCCAACACAACACAGGGCATTGCAATGCAATCTTCTTTCCATTCATGCTTTGAAAGGTAATTTGAAGTTGTCTTTGCAATTATTCAGTCACTGACTTCTGTATTATTCCTGTTAAGCCTCGGGTTTCTTCTTTCTTACTAACTACATTAGCCTTCCTTTTGTCTTTTCCATTTCCCTGATTGTCATATAAGCTGACCAGAAAAGAGTTTAAAGAGAGCTAGAAACAACAGTCTATAGAAGACGACATGCTTCTCCTTAAGCAGGGTTATGGCAAATTCTGGGAGTGAGTTTTCTTTAAGCCACCATGACTGCCACAAAAGCTGTTTTTTTCCTTTCTAAAGTGCAAAATTGAGACAGGAGAAACACATCAAATACTCTGTTGTACTTCACACATTTTAGCAAGAAGTTAATTGACCTACTTAGGAACAGTGACATGCTCAGCCAGACTTTGAGCTTAAATAATACAGTTATTGAATACCTGATTGAACAAAATCTTTAGAGGTCATCTGGTTCGATCTCCAGCTTGCAACAAGGTTGTTAACCAAGACCGGATCAGAAGAGCCCAGGCTTTTTCTAATTGTGTCTCTTGTATGCCGCAGTGCTACACAATTATGCCATATGAAAGTTGTCTGTCTTGCTCAAACTCATTTGGCACTACTAATTTTTAGTGCTAGGCCATGAGCTCACCAAACTTTTTCTTAGTTCAGATAGACAATGCTTAGTCCTGTTTGGTTTTTTTTTACCCAGATTCCTATAACTTTCCTGAAATTATGGCCCCATCTGTAAACCATAGAGCCTTCTCAACACCGGGTCAACAATTTACATTCTGAGGGACTGTGCAAATGCAATGTATTTTCTACTTGAATCCATTTGCAGTTATCTATTGTAGGTTCTTCTATAATTGTAACCTATTGGGAAAGTTCAGTGCTCAATGGTCCTTATGCTCCCTGTTCATTTTTTATGGTATAGTGAATTACAATAGACTCTATCATAAAGCCTGTGGGAGTATTGGCTGATTCCAGGCCAGACAAAGGACTCCTATTCTCTCTGTACCCCTTCAGTCACCTGTATGTGATTGATTGCTCATTTTCACTCTGTAAAATTCATTCCCAGTCACCTATGGTGTAATGACTCTTTTGCTCTACTTAGGTACAGCAAAAAATTCTGAGCAGATTCATCATGGAGAAGGCAGAGAATTAAATCCATATTTCCTTGAGCCAAGAGGAGAAGTGTTGTGGAATTAAAAATGTTCACTTAGCTGTAAAGCTGTAATTGTGTGGCAGCAGATTGCCAGTACTCAGGAGGCAGGTAGCTGAAATTCCCACAAGGGAGTGCAATGCCTCCCAGAAAACAACTCAATATGTGTCTTACATGAAATTTCTCCTGTCCTGAAATTCTTCCATTTTGTTTAAAGCTGAGTTGATAGATCTACTTCAAATAGCTGACACAGTTAACTCACAGATAAGCCTGCTTTGATCAGAAGGTCATAGCTTTAGTCCTTCTTGTCAATGGGAGGTTATAGTATAGAATCTTTCTGAATAAAATGAATAGTGACAAAACTTGCTTATTGTTGTGGTTTAAGCACAGCCAGTAACTCGGAACCACGCAGCCACTCACTCACTCCCCCCCCCCCACTTCTTCATCCCCCTGCTCCCGGAGGGATGGGGAAGAGAATCAAAAGAATGTAACTCCCATGGGTGGAGATAAGAGTAGTCCAGTAACTAAGGTATAATACAAAACCACTACTGCTACCACCAATAGTAATAATGATAAGGGAAATAACAAGGGGAGAGGATACAACTGGTCAACACCCCCCGAACGATACCCAGTCCGACCCAAGCAGCAATCTGGGCCTTCCGGGTTTATATACCTCTGGGCCCCCCAGTTTATATACTGGGCATGACGTGCTGCGGTATGGAATAGCCCTTTGGCCAGCTTGGGTCAGGTGTCCTGCCTCTGCTTCCTCCTGGCTTCCCCTCCTCCCTGGCAGAGCATGAGACTGAGAAAGTCCTTGGTCGGAGTAAACATTACTGAGCAACAACTAAAACCATCAGTGTTATCAGCATTGTTCCCAGGCTGAAAGTCAAAACCACAGCACTGCACCAGCTACTAAGAAGGAGAAAAAATGACTGCTGGAGCTGAACCTAGGACACAATCTA
>NW_009944037.1:23790-54073 GCF_000696875.1 Nestor notabilis
ATAGAGTTAAAAAAAAAAAAAAAAAAAAAAGAAAGCCAACAGATTTGTAGTCACATATATTTATGCTTCCCTCCAATTTTGAAAATCTGTTGAATGGGACAGTTCTATGGGAAGATCTTCAGAGGCAAAAATGAGTGCTAGGTACCCAGTTCACAGTGAAAGACTTGATTAGAGCTGCTTGATATTAGCTTCTCTTTAAGCCTTTAAAATTCTCTTCCTTAACAGCCTAATTCCAAGTGCCAGTTGTTATTTATACTTGTGCCTGTTCCCCTCAGTGCTAGAGCAAACATTTTATACTGAGATTGAATAAATCAGAAATAATAATCAATTTGCAGGCAGTGAAGTATGATTTGTGCAGAAGGAACTCACATGCCTGAAGAGAGATTTACAGTAGCTCCATCACAATTTTCTTTCAGCAAGAAAGCAAGTAAAGAGCTTGCAAAGAGGATGGCAAGAAGGCTATGTACAGATGTGACCATTTATCCACAATTTCAACATTCCTGGTTTGGTAGCTTTTGTGCTTCATATTGTCAAAAGACTTGGGAATGTCAAGATGGCTCTGCACCAGACTTGCCCAGCTCACAACAAAGATGCTACTATTAGGATCTTATGTCTAGCATCCTGCCAAGCAGAAAAAGTAGTCCATGCCCAGTTTATTGTCCTCTGGAGACATCATAAGTTACCTGCTAAACATTTTCACTATATCTAACATTATGCAATCAAATGTTAACAGTAAAGATATCTGAAATGCAGAGTGACTAAGATTCAGTCAGACAGGAGCAGCCTGAGTTCCTACTGCTCTTTTTAAAGTGCAATGAAAAGAAAATAAGCAGTAAAGCTCTGATATTTTTCCTCTGCTACTGTATGCACAGCTGCAATATAACTACTCTAGATTTCCTTTTGTTATCTTTTACCATTGTATAGTGGCATACCCTTGAGAGGTCAGGGCTGGAGTCAAAATAAGTCAATTGATAGTAATTGGGTAAGTTATGTCTAAATTAATAGTTTCTTTAGACAAAAACAGCCTGTGGCAAGGTTTTATGTAAATAAGTACACTGATACTTTATATAGTCAAAAAGTATTCATCAAATCAGAAAGAAAAATGAACACAATTGTTTTCAAACCCCTACTCAAAAGGTAACTTATTTAGGACAAGATGATGTTGTGCAATGAAAAGATTTATTGTGTGACTAAAATAAAAATTAAACTCCTCTTAAAATATTTATGTAGATGTAACTGAAACATTCTGCTTATAGATAAATCAGAGGCCTTTGGTATTTCACAGACATGTAATTCCAGCATTCTTCTGCTGCAAATTTAGTGCTTACAAGATGTTAATGGCAGTTCAGTTTTCAGGACAGTCTCTACAGAGCATTTTTGCTCAGCAGGTGGTGAGGGTACGCATCTACATCTCAAACACACTTCTATCTCATTACTGGCTTCTTATTTCTATGTGATTTATATCTCTATAAAATTCTGGCTTGTACAATGGGGAACATGATTTCAAAAAGGCAAATTCTGCATAATGTGAACATTTATTATATTCTATGTGAACATTTATTATATTCTTTCTTGAGTTTCTCCCTCTTTAGACTTCATTTCTTGAGAGACCAGATGGAAGAATGACATGGCATGCTTAATAAATTTTTTTACAAAAAGGAAATAAGAGACTTCTCTAAAAATCAAGCACTTTAAAAGAGTTTTAAAATATTGGGGTATTTTACTCAGATATGATACTCCATGCTAAGTAGTAGTATCATTTGTACTGTTACCATCTTTTTGACTGAACTGAGATCTTTAAATAATATATCTACACTGGGAAGTAAGTTCGCTTGGGTAACTGTTAATTTGTAAGACTTGTAATCAGTACAAATTCAGTAAGTGCTTTTTGTAATAGGGCTGAACATAATTAATTGATTTGGTATTCATGCAGATGTCATGTAATTTAAGAGCTGTTACACTGTAATTTTGTAGCACTTAATTAAGATTATGGTAGTGGCAATTTTTTCACTGCAGATAAGGGGCTCTTAGTGCCTCTCATAAATTTCCAGATCCCCCTTTTCAGGTGTTTATGATACAGTATAAAGTTAAAATCCTTACCCTAATAAAATCAGGGTATAATTGATCCACCTGAAGAAGAGGTGGATCCAAATAGCAAAATTTTAGACTTCTAGTTTGAGTAAAAAAAAAGTCATATAACACTTATACTCAGTATTTCTGACCTTTAGCTTTTTGACCTTGTGTGGCAGGTGAGCTAGAAGAACACCATGTGTGATGTAAAAAGGGAGAGAGAGGAGGATTTCAACACATTTCCTTTCACTCTTTTCCATGCCTATATGCTATCTGCAGTGCCTTCAGGTCTTATATGTAGGCTAATCTCTTAACACAGTCTGCTTTTCCTACTCTATGCAAGTAAAGTTCTGCAGAATAAGTAAGATAATTTTATAGCTTGTGACACACAAGAAGATCTTTCATATCCACAGAAAAGCAGAGGAAATGCAAGATGCTCTACACTGCTCTTGCCATGTGTTCATATCCTCAGTTGATGAATCAAGAAAATCATTTAATTCAGCCATCTCTTGAGATTAGTAACCCATAAGCACTGAATATCTGAGGCTAGAAAGAAATTTCCAAATACTTTTTCTGAATATTGATAATGAATAATTCCCTTGCTTATATGTTATATGCTAGCCTGTGTTTACAAACACAACCTTGCTTCTCTCTTCTCTTACAGTAAAGATACAGGATATCAAATATAACTGAGCAACAGCAATATGCATAGGCTTTCTCTACTCCAACAACCATTATAAACTAATTTTTGATTTGTATCAGCTTAATTGAAAGCTTTGTGAAAGCTGCGAAAGCTGTCCCACTTTAATGTCACTGAATGGAAAAATAAGTGTTATAGGAAGTTGCTGAAAATCATACATATATCCACTCAGATGTTTTTCCTGTATATAATGAAATGGCTAAGGTCTTGCTGAAGAGCTGTTCTGGTCTGAGGTGGATTGTATGCAAACTATAGTTTCAGATAGAAGCACAGGTTTTATGATTCTCATTCTGTTTTGATAACAGTGGTTTCTTGCACCGTATTCACATGAGATCTTAAATGTGTCCAAACAAAATACTAAGATTGCAATCAGTTTGAAGCCGAATATGACCCAGCATCAAGACTCTATTCTTACTATATTCATTTGAATTTTATGAAATATAGAGTCAATTCCAGATTTTAAATATTATTTTCTGCTCATGTGCTAGTGGTGTCAGACCCTGGACAAAAATAAGCTGCTCAGCTGTGTGTCATTAATCCCAAAGAGCTAATACTTCATGACGAGCTGTGAGATATTCACCAAAAAATAATTTTTTGGGCTGTGACTGGGGAATGTCAGCCAGCAACACATAGTTAGAAACATACAGATGTGCAATTAATATTTATCACTGTATAATACAACAAGAATACAGTAACCTACAATATGTATTCAAAATAATTGGCAGATAAGATATAAGAAACCTCTGCAAGAAGAAATAGTGTATTGTGCTATTTACCAGTCTCCATTAATGCCACTCAGACTTAAATTCTTTGCTGCATAATAATCTGTATTTGCATTCTACATTTTTCAAAATTCAATTAAATTCTACCATGGGCTTTAACTTTACAGCATGTTTTGAAGAAAAAACTATAGATGGAATTATTTTCATTCCACTGAAAGGCCTGTTACAGTGAACTGTCTCTCCATGGCAAAGAATTAAGGAATGCCTCAGGAGAAGTTAAGCAATCTCTTCCTCTTTCTTCATATTCAGTCCTTCCACATGTCCTTACTGGAATAAGCACTATGGAAAAAAGTCTGAAAATATTGGAAATATAAACCTGATTTTGGTGACACTGCTAAATCTGGGATTCATCTTCTATCTTCAGAAAAGGGCCGAGTCAATAAGCTACAGGAGATTTAATGCAACAAATAATTGAGCATAGTCTTATCCAGGTTACAACATATGGGATGGCCCAGATCAGCAAATTGCCAACGTGTTGATTAATCTGTTCAGGGAAAGATTGGCTCAAGTTCAGAGAGAGATAAAAGCCAACACCACCAGGGCTTTTCTGGTAGGAAATGGCAGCAAATGCAAGTATCACTTCTCACTCTATCATCCATGCTGCTTCTAAACCTCTGCTGCTTCCTGTCCAATTTTCCGGGAATACGAAGCTTTAAAGATGCTTTATTCATCTGCACTAACACCTCATTTTTCCCTTCAGTACGGATTAGCATTTACTTTGTGTCAGAATACATAGCTGGTAAAAATATTTAGTGAATATATAATGAATCCAGGAAGCTCAGAAACATGCACAGGAAATTAGAAATTGAGACACGATTGGTGGACATCATAGGAAAAAGGGAAAGCAGTACAACATTTTCTGAAGTATGAGCTAGTGTCATAAAGCATAGCATAAAGCATAGCTCACAGCTACAAACACTGAGTATTCCTGGCTTGTGAAAAGAAGGAACTTCTTTTCCCAGAACTGAACAAAAATGAGGTAGGAAAGTGGTAATCATTTAACTAAAATGGTTAAATGCCTGGACCAAAAATATGACATTTCTATTCAGAAAATAGAGTACACTACAGTGCCTGTCCCATTACTGACTTGACACTTGACCCCCTGAAATAGAAGCATAGAATCACAGAATGGTTCGGGTTGGAAAGGACCTTAAGATCATCTAGTTCCAATCCCCTTGCCATGGGCAGGGACACCTCACTACACCATGTCTCCTAACACAAAGTTAAAAGCAAATATTTTCTTACACTCTTTTTAAGTTGATCAAATAGCATTTTATGACATGCTTTTCATGTTTGCACCATGGTAGTTTTATGTTCTTTTCATGTGTCTCTTTCAAAGATAATGACACAAATAATTTAAAGTGAAAACCTATTCAGTCTTAGTATACAGCCAAAACTATAACACTTAGTGGGCTTTATGGAGCCTCCCAGAACAGATCACAGGATTTAAATCATAGGTGAATATAGTTTATTCAGAACAATCAGGGCAACAAAAAGGAATTGCATCAAGAAAATGTATGATCAAATTTATAGAAAGCTGAGAGGTAGATATTCTGAATGTCTCTGATGGTTCTTCTCCTGAGTGCATCAT
Organism: Nestor notabilis; assembly: GCF_000696875.1. Lineage (NCBI taxonomy): Eukaryota > Metazoa > Chordata > Aves > Psittaciformes > Psittacidae > Nestor > Nestor notabilis. The sequence goes on from NW_009944037.1 coordinate 28,934, forward strand.
AACATTTGAAATGAGAAAAGGTTAAACTCAGAAATGCACTGGCTCTGTGAATTAAGATTGTGAAACCATATGCAATCAGTTTGGAGAGACTTGGACCACTAAGGACAAGTTCATTAGCAGACAAGAGAGGGTAGCAAAGTAATTAAAACAGAATCAGAATCAAAACAAGAAAAGTCAGACAGCCCACTAGAATCTAAAATTTTCTCTGAAAAAAAGTATTTCCTTACAGTCAGAAAAGTGACTAACTGAAATTTATCCAGACAATTGTTTGCTTCCACAGCTAGAAGAAGTAGTTGACATTTATTCTGTTCAAGATTAGCAACCAAAAATATAATCCTTCAACACAGTTTCTTTATCATTTCATTCATTAGCTGTCGAAGGTAATTGGTCAACTAGTAGTGTCAGTGAGGAATAGGAAAATAATTCTTATATTTACTTCTGCAAAGGCATGTGTGTGTGGTAGAATCATGATCTCTATTAAAATACACAGATGCCTTTGTGCAGACTTACAGATCCAGAATTTGATCACACTCATGAAAATGCAAACATAAATTTACTCGCCTTGGTGGAGTCTATTAGAATTTATATACAGTCTGGGACAGTGATCCAGATCGTTGTCTTCTACCTCTTTCTTTAGTGCTGACACTCTAGCTGTCTTGTGACCATCATTTTGAATATAGAAGCATTGAATAAAATTTATTGAATATGTCCTTAACCCTTCCATAGTTGAGCTTTTATTTCATTTTTTGATTACTTGTGTTTAATACAATGTGGGGTTGGGAAAAAAAAAAAAAAAGTGTTTTAGGAAAATAACCACCACATAAAGGAAGAAAAATTTTGAAATTTGCACATGTGCAGAAACAAATGGATGGCCTTTTTGAGACTGAGCTATTGGATAAAACCAGGAAAAACTCATTAAAACCTCTGCCATCTTGGGGCAATAACATGTGAATCACCTTTGATCTGTTTGCCACTGGGTATCAGCTCACTCATACAGCAGTGAACTACTTATGTTCATTTTAATTCATGTCTGTTCATGCTCTGTTTGTAGAAATTACTATTTCTTTTGTGTCAATTCACTGAAAGTTGTTGCCTGACAATTAATCCACATATTTCTTTATGCAGGCATATAAGCTCTCTGTTGAAACAGGCATTAAATTTCTCCATCTAATGCAAATCATTTTAAGAATTACCTCTCAGCTTTTCATATTTAATTTATATTTTAGCATCAACTTTCATGTCATTCAAGTGTTCCTTCAAAGAGAAAATGTCTTGCTAGCAAGAGACTATTTTTTCCTCTTCCTCAAGCCGTAATGTTCTTTAAGCATTTCCATAATCTCATATTCTCAGCTAATGTTCATTTACATATCTGCAGAGATCGTGGTAAGGAATTCAACAGAGCTCGCAGCTAAGTCATACCTTTCCTTCAATCAAGATAGAAAGAAAATTTATTGTGGGATAAGGTCCATTGCTGATCCTCAGAACTGTGACAAATGCATGCTAACAGTAAATAGTTCCCTAATTTTGATGTCTTCCATGGCCTGTGATATCTTATACTCTGGTCAAAGAAACCTAAGAAGGTTAGAGGCCACCTGTCAAGTAAAGAGGCTTATAATCGCTATTTGTGTCACACTAAAAGAACCACTGTGGCCAAGTTCTTTATATGCATAGCGAGCCACATGTCTCCCTGGTGTAACTCAACTGGTATGCTAATTGGCAGAGAGGAATTTTTCATCTATTATCCATGATGATAATCACAGAGGGTGAAATTTGTGTTACTAATAAAGAAATTATAAGAGGAATATATGCTATTTATTACAAACGTCATTTTAAAAGGCAGCAGATATTACAATAATATATAATTTTTTGACCCCAAAGTCCATTACTGTGTATGCTAGGAAAAGACATTTCTATTCCTTCAGGCTTTCATAACACTGTGTCATTGATTTTAACATTAAATATGATTAGTTAGCATTTTGCTTCTTTCCTATGGCCTGCTGCCAGAAGATTTTTATTTTTAATTTAGTGTTTAAAGTGAAGTAAAGCAAACCCCCACTACACATTCTAAAGGCACAGCTCAACTTCTTAACCTGGACCTAAGGAATTCTGTTTTTTCTGGGTTTATTTTTCCCTTGCTTATTCTACTTCTAAATTAAAGTAGTATTGTAAGGGAACAGTTGCATTCTCTTCTTTGTTCTCAGAAAGTGGCTGTACCACAGGATCTGGAGAGACAGCCCAGGTCTTTCCAGAGCTAAGACTAGCAAATACTTCTGCAGACACTGCTGCTCCCAGGTTTGCTTTCCCCAGCTCAGTCCAAAGGAAGGGTAGTGCAAGCACTCTTTGTCTACTTCACAGCAAAAGCACCCATTAACATCAGTTATCTTTGAAGAAGGGTCATTTAACTTCATCAGTTAGATTTTGTAGCATAGTGAAACAGAAGAGGTCTTATATTTCAGCTCCAAATTGGACATCATGCCTCAGCATATGGTGATAATAGGCAACAACATATTTAACTGATACAGCAGGCTTTGTCCAAAGTGACTTATACCCCTGTGTAAGTCTCATGGTGGGGATTCAGATCTTTGTGATCCTAGGCATAGCTTTATATCAGTAGTTCATAGGTAACTCCCTCCAGTTTACCTGCTGGGCAGCCTGTGAATCAGTTCATACTCTGCCACCAGTGATGCAGCAGCTACTTAACTTATTTGTGAATGTCTGCTCTACGGAAAACAAAGGCATACCCTTTTCCCCCTGATAAATCTTATAAACCAAGACACTCTCTTATGTAATTTACTAAAATCCTGAGAACAAACAAGATCAGAGATCCTGAAATTAATGCTGGGGAAAACAAAACTCTGAAATAAAAAATCATCATTGATGGATTTTTTTATCACTAATTACTGTTTTAACCAAATCTGCTGTCAAGTTAGAGCTCTCATCTCAAGGTGACAGGATTTGATATGTGAATCCATCTACCCCAGCAATATCATGTATTCCTAATTTTCAAGCTGAGACAATATAGTGTTTGGAAAGGGACTGTAATCTTAGGTATTAAATTCTTCAGCTTTCGGGGAGTTTTATACAGCCTAAGGTGAGAGGAAATAAAACCAACAAGAAAAAAATACTTGTGCATGTGTTTAGGATAGATTTATTCTCTGTTTGAATTTTCACTTACTTCTATGTCTTGCTATAGATTCTGCACCAGATTATTTTCCTTAAATTGATGCTTTTTTGGTGCTTAAGATGTCCTGAATAGCTGCAATATGCTTTTCAAAAAATTCCCTTTCTGCTGATGTATAGCTGATATGTGAAAGTACCACATATCCTCTGTATTACACACACAGGAGGAAGGAGGCGCTGCAAGCAGAATGAGCTCAGCCCTACCAGCTCTCAGCTGCTTGTTCTCTTACGAACAAACATCCCCAGGCATCCCCATAGGAGTCCCACAAATATACTACAGCTCAGGAAATCTATCACCTTGCTTAGGAACAGAGACAGCTGGTACTAAACTTAGTAATGCAAAAGGATCATATACTTTGGTTTTGCAAAAAGAATTTGAGTGGCATTTTCATACAAATACACTGTATCTGATCAAACACAGATATGTGCACAAATCAAACGTGACGAAAATATTTCCATAGACTTTCAACTGCATTCTGTGTACTTATGAACTTACCCTGTTAATCCATATCTGACAAGTTTATATGTCATATTGCAGATCTTGGGGAATGTTGCAATTCCCCTACACCACTTTTTTTAAATCACTGGTTTTGTAACCTGCCTGCCATTCCCATAAACTGTATTTCTCCCTTTTTCATTCTTTCTTCAAAAATAAGCAATTGATTACTTTTCTGAACAGAAGAAGCATGGGTAGCATGCCTCCCTGAAGACCTGCTCAGGTTATGAACCTGTAATAGAAGTATAGAGCATGGAGATGGAAGTAGGTGTGATGAATCAGAATCATCATAGAACGGTTTTGTTGGAAGGGACCTTAAAGCTCATCCAGTTCCAATCCCCCTGCTATGGGCAGGGACACCTTCTACTAGACCAGGTTGCTCCAAGCCCTGTCTAACTGGCCTTGAACTCTGCCATGAAATCATTATATAGGAACTGTCTCCAGCTTTCCAAAATGTGAAGTTAAGCTAAGAGTGGAAGTATTTAAGACAGAAGCCTAGAAAGCTGAGAAAAGATATTTGGCAATTCCATTAGCAGATATTAAAACATCAGTGATGTTATTACTTGATTTTGCTTTGTACTTGGGTAAATTGCTACTTTTTCTCACAGACATGCATATAAATATAAAACCAAACAGAGCATCCTATATTTTGCTTAAAAGCTTTTTTTGCACAATGTGCAGCAAAATGTGCTGAGCATGGATATGCTATGACAGTCACACTGTGTAGAAACATGACAAGTTATTACATCCCTCAGTCTCAGTCTGCTCTGTCTTTAAAATGAAGATTATAATCCTCTGTTTCCCTTTCTAAGCCTGACTAATATAGGTAATAAGGTCTTTTGGCACAAACTATCCCTAAATTTGTGTTTGTTCAACACTGCCATCTCTATTGAGACTGATAGGAACTTCCATATTTCCAATACAGTGAGATAGCATATAACAGGCTTACCAGTAGTTTGGGCTGACAAATGCACACCTTCACTGTAACATTATTGCCTACAAGTAATGCAGATTATTATACGCTTATCTTGCCAGTAACACCTCTAAAAGTATGAATCACCCCAGAATTATACAGATAAAACCTTTGTATCCTTCTTCATATGTTCATATGTTTTATAGAGATAGAAGGAAATGCTATTGTTTTTCTTTCAGCATTTTTCAATGACAGCTTATGAGTTAAAACCTGTTTTGTAGGAAGTCTTTTCCTGGGAAGTGGGCAGTAAAGAAACAGGCAGGTGGCATTTTACAGACTTAAAGGATTGAGCTGAGCGCACAGACAAACGAGAGGTGAGAGCAGCAAAAAGGCCTTCTCTTCTTTGGAAATATTAAAAATGGGTAGAATTATTCTCTACATGTGAAATTTCTTTAAATCCAGAGAGCAAATCAGATTAAAGGGTAGCATAATTCTTTCTGGATGAAACCACATTCTGCTCCTAGAATTTCTGTGTGATGGATTTTGACAGCTAAATACTGCTGTAGAGAGTCATCTTTGTTTAAAAAGGTTTTGTGCACACACTGTGCACTAAACATCTTTGTCAGTGACAGCGGGATTGAGGGCACCTTCAACAAGTTCTCCAATGACACCAAGCTGTGTGGTGGGTCGACACACTGGAAGGAAGGGATGGGATCCAGAGGGACCATGACAAGCTGCAGAGGTGGGACTGTGTGAACCTCATGGAGTTTAACCAGGCCAAGTGCAAGGTCCTGCACCTGAGTTGGGGCAATTCCAAGCACAAACACAGGCTGGGAGAGACTGTATGGTGCAGTCCTGAGGAGAAGGACTTGGGGGTGTTGGGTGATAAGGAGCTCCCCGTGACCCAGCAGTGTGTGTTTGAGCCCAGAACCCCTCCCTGTTCTGGGCTGCATTCCCAGAGTGTGAGCAGCAGGTCGAGGGAGGGGGTTCTCCCCCCCCCCATGCTCTGGGGAGACCCCCCCACAGTCCTACCTCCAGCTCTGGGGCAGCAACACAAGAAGGACATGGAGCTGTTGGAGCAAGTCCAGAGAGGACCACAGAGATGCTGTGGGGGCTGGAGCAGCTCTGCTCTGGAGCCACGCAGAGAGAGCTGGGCTTGCTCAGCTGGGTCTTCTCCGGGCTCTGAGAAGACCTTAAAGCAGTCTTCCAATACCTAAAGGGGGGCCAACAAGAAATCTGGAGAGGGACATATAGTGACAAGACAAGGGGGAATGGCTTTAAACTGACAGAGGGAAGGTTGAGATTAGACATTAGGAAGAAGTTCTTCCCTGTGAGGGTGGTGAGGCCTCTTACCACCAAGGTAAGGAAATAAGCAAGGCAAGTTTCTAATCTAACTGTAAGTTTCACCCGAAAAAGTCCAAGTGAAATGTAATTCACATACAAGAGAGACTAACGCATATCATGCCATCCTATGATCCTTTGCCCACAAGATATTTGTTCTATATGGAAAAGCCATTAATTCTATCATGTTAGGAACTACCTGTTGCATCTCCCTGTGAGAAGCATAGTGCTTTCTTTAGCTGCTTTGGCCAGAGGGAAAGTACTTTCCCTTAGTAAAGAACACAACTGTTTTGCAAGAGGTAATTAAAGAACTGTAAGCATGAAAAACAAGCAAGGATTTAACCAGGATTAGGTGAAGGAATAAAAAGTAATAAAGGAAGTGGGATTGCTAGACCAAGAAGAGGTGATGTCCATCACTTTGGTGATTCCACTTTGGTGATGGACAAGGTTTATTTTTTTATTTTCAGATTTTGAGTCATAACTGTTTTGAAGGTTTTCTGCCCATATAGGAATAAAGTACTGATACTGAATTAAACTAGTATTTCATCGTATACAGAGACTTAGACATGGACAAGGCTATAAGCATTCTCAAGATACAGAAGGCATACAATAAGAGAACCAGATGTATTCTCTCAAACCAATGTAGGCCTTCCTGCTGTTGATAAGGCCTGAGAAATAGGTAAACAGATGAAAAAGAAAACTAGATGAGTCTCTCAGGGTCGTAAATTAGACCAAACAAGAACATGTAGTTAACTGGCGAGATTAAACAAGCATTCCAATGTCCTTATATAACAGATCTTCATAAAAGTGTAAACTGAGTGGGGGTATATCTCCCCAGATGACCACCATGACCAGCAGAGACCACTCCTCAAATTCACAGTGCCTGCACCACAGCCTTATCTACCCAAATTACCATACGCAATGTGTAACAAAAATTGGGTGGCCATTTCACAGAATTACAGGTAGGTATATAATAAAGATATATAAACCATAAACTCTCTCTTCTTAGTGTATGTGATAGGCAGAGTGATCCCCCATGTACCCTCATGATTCTCCATTACCATAATAATGTAATGTCATTCTAACCTGTCATTCTGATTAGAAGGTTTATTTCTCTGATTTCGGTGACAGTATCACTGCCAGAGACTGACATAAGAGAGGCACTGCAGGATCAAAGTATTATACACCAACAAAATCTTAGTATAGGGTGCTAAAGGAACCTCAGATTGAAGAAACAGTTATTGACTTTCACAAAATTGTGAGAAACTTTCAGAGTCTGTGTTAGAATACTGGGATGTTTATACACCGTGCATATCTCTTTTGAGAAGTCAATACTAGTGGAAGGGAAGAGGGTACAGAGCAGAAGGCAATTAAACTACATCAGTTTAGTTAGTTGACATGTGTAAAATTACATAGGCAAAATTATAAATTACCTTGATAAGTGTTTCAGCAGAAAGTGGCTACAGACAAATCAAATAATAGAATCTATTAGGACTTCACTGAGGATTGCGGCAAAGTCATTTGTAAGACACGGAGCTACTTGGATACAGAAATCACCAACTAAATAAGTAGAGTGCTAAATCAGACCAGATGCCTTCTGCCATTAAACTGTAAAACAAAATAGTTCAAGGATGAAAAGTAAAGTTCTGATGTAAAACAGAAAGTGATTAAAATTAGAATAAATCATGACAAATTTTCAACTCTTGAACATCTCGGATTTCAAACTATAGCAATGTTGAATACACACACACACAAGAACACATATTCTACGCTCTGATTTTAGCCAAGAACTAGCAAAAACTAGAACTACATAACTCTAAGCAAAGTAAACTGTCACAAGAAATTAGTAAAGCTCAATGTCACATTAAAATTCAAAGTTGACCAAGAGAAAAAGAAACATTTCAGATAGGAGTGTCAGAATTGATCTTGTACTTCAACAACTTCTAATTAACTATAGTTATTTAGAGGAAAAAAAAAAAAAAAAAAAGGGAATCACTGAAGAGAGATCAGTGAAAGTCTTTGCTGAATGCTTCAGCTGCTAAAAAAGATTTTGAAAATAAAACCTACAAATATTATGACTGAAAATTAATCTGCAGTGACTTCAAAATATAAATCAACACTGTTACTTAACTTCTGTATAGCTATTTTCGACCTGACCATGCCGTCTGGAGCAAAGAGGTAGAAAGAAATGCATCATGAAAACAGTGTCATTTATGTCACTGAGGTGGTCTTGAGTGAGGGAAGGTTGGGATTTATAGGAGGAGTCACTAAGAGGAGTAAGTACAAAGAGTCAGCCATTCTCGGGACTTTCAGGATCAAGGCAACCTCATGACAGCTTTTTAATACAGGTTGTCGGTCTTGAGCGTTAACATTTTTTTAGCCATTACTACAGCCTTCTTCCATCTCCCAGTCCTTGTTTCACTTCATATTGCTTGAGACATATCACATGAAATTTATCATAAGATCTTTGGCTCTTTTAGGCACTACTGCTTACATATTTGCTTCAACAAAAGTACACAAAACTAACAGCAGATGCAGTCTTTCTCTCAGCCACTCTTGGGCTCTGCACACTAGCTTTCAGTTTAGCCTAGACTTCCTGACAACCTTAAGGGTCACACTCTGGCGCCAAGGGAAAGGCAAATCTGGCAGAGTGAGAAGCTGAAGGAGCCAGTTTACCAGCAGGGAAGAGAAATTGCTGTGGTTCTAATTGAAAAAACATCCTCATTTGGGCTTTTGCCTTCCCCATCACTCTTTCACTCTCTCTGCTGGCTTCCTGTTAAGTTCTATTGTGTTTCAACAATGCAGTCATTATATTCTCTAGATATTTGATTTACATAATTGAAGCAGACCAGCTTATTTTAGGAAAATTACAACTTTGTGGAAAAAAATAACTTATACAGTAATTATGGCAAAGATGTTCTGCTTTGTGTCAAACACAATGAAATTAGTGGGTTTAAAAATTAAGAACAAGGGCCTCTAAGCTTTCAGCATCATTTTAAAAATAAGAGTGAATACTGTTAAGAAACAGCTTTGCATGCTAATTGCACTGGCTGGGAACATTTCTTATTAAGATATTGGAAGAAATACTGAAGGAACAACCTGACATGTAGACCTGAAGAGAATCTGATATTCTTTATGTCAGGCAGGACTCTTATGAACTACTGATTTTTCTTAGACTTCATATTATCTTTTTCCTTCAGAGCAACCCCATTGCACTGGGGTTTACTTTACAAATACAGAATAAGACACTCAGCCTTGCTTGAATGAGATTGTATTTTACATATAGAAGACCAAAAGAGCAGCAAGGGAAAATACAGCAAGGAAAATAGGCATGATCAAGTTGATCAGTTGTAAAACTGAAATAAAATTCTAAAAAAGTAAAACTGTGAATAGAATGGAATTTATATTTTTCCAAGTTACATCCCATTGCAATAACAACTGCACATACAACACATGGATTGTCCCAGTCACTATTCTTCAATAGACTGGATATAATTTATCATATAGAATAATAAAGCTACTTATGAAAAAAAGTACAACAAAATGTGAAATTTTCACATGCATTGGGATGTTCTTCCTCCTTCATGGTCACACAGACCAGATACTATTTTTTTTTAGAGAGAAAATAAACCAAGCAGAAAGCAAATGTTTTTCATTCTGTTATTGAAGTCAACGTATTTTACATATCTTTGGCTTTTCATTTTCACCAGGAGTTTTTGCTCCATGAATAATCACGTCCCTACTCCTGTTTCAAGATGTCTTTCCAGCTTTTCATTCTGTGGTAGACCAGAGACTAGCTGAGTGTGTCCCTCTTCCAGTTAATGATAATCTGATTCTAGAATGACATACAATCTGGTATGCAACTTCTCAAAGACAAATGCCACAGAAATTCTCATTTCTTTCCTATAAGAATGAAGACAAAGCCACTAGTTACAATTACCCATGGCACCTCCTGCAGTTTCCTTCCTGAATAAGCCTGGATTCAACCCATCCCATGCAGGTGTTATAGCAGAAATAGTTGTCTTCATGCACTTCATGTCATGTTCATGATCCTTCCCAAAGCAAAACTACAGTAGTTAATGACTTGAGTAGCCCTGAGTATTGTGCCAACATGCTGCTCAGCAGCTATTTCCAGTGAAAAGGCTACCTCTGTTCACCTCTGAAAATTACTTGTTTCCCTGTAAAACTTGCTAGGAAAAAATAAGTAGTCTTCATTTGAATAAACCACAAAACCCAAACCTAAAATGAAACCTAATAACCTAATTTCAAACACATCCATTCCTATATATATATTTACTTCCCTTACAGCTCCTCATAGATTTTCAAAAATTATTATATTGGGTTTTTGGGGGGGGTGTTTTTTGGGGTTGGTTTTTTTTTCCTTTTTAACAGCAGAGGAGGTGGGTTGATTATTTATTCTTTTTTTTTTTTTTTTTTGAAAGTGAAGGAAAGACTTCGTGCTGAGTAGCACTATTTTCTTTCAAAGGCTTTTAGGGATAGTTTCAAGTTCAATCCAGACAACACAATTGGATTTCAGGGATATCAGCTATCCCTGCATCTAATTTGATGCAAAATACCTAGCTTTACATGGCCTGGTTTATTTCTTTTTATCAGTAGCCATTCTGAAGCCAATGGGGGACAGTCTGTGGAGGGAGGTTATATTTAAAACAAGTCAGAATCTAAGTATAACAGCCCAGTGCTTTTTCCCTTTGATGCAATTTATGATTTCTCTTTTCTTTCATTTAATTTGATTCAACTTTTTTACAATGAATAATATAATGTCCACCCTTTAACTATAGCATTACCTAATTACCTTATTAGCTAGATAAAGATGCTACTTTTTAATTAATTAAGAACACATATCTGTATGAAATGATGGGCCAAAGGTGCTGAACAGACCTTTATTGACCTTATAGGTATACTGTATAATGTACAAGCTGCAGAACACCCTCCATTTCAACACACTAATGCAATCACAAATTACTGCAAAGTGAACTGAATGAATTTGCTCCAAATAAAACCCAAGCTACTCTGTTCACATGTTTCCAGGCTTAAAATACGCTGCAAGTTTTGAAATACAGTTCATTTGAAGAACAGCACTCTAAAATTAGTAATATGGTGAGATTAAAAAAATATCAAAACAACAAACCAAGCTGAAATGCTCTATCTCTTGTCACCTGCGTGCAACCAGACGAATCTACAGAAAAAAAGATGTTACCTTGATAATTGAATTGCTTTGTGTTACAGGTACCCAGGCTACACACATAATCTGAGACTATTCTGTTCAACACACATCCGAGTTGTAGGAGTTAGTGTTTCCTGTAAACAGCTTAAATAAAAATCAAACCCAAACAATATTTTTAAAAAACTCACTTGTAAAACTTCAGAAAAATAACATAAAGCATTGCTAAAAATGCAACTTCACAGGGCAGAAATAAGGGAGCATAAAAGAGATTAGGGTTAAAAAGTAAACATATATTTGGTGAATATTAAAAATGGAATAACCAGCAAAACCATCAAAAATGATAGCCAGCAGTATGAATAGCTAGTTATTATTAGTCTCATTTGAAATTTATCATTAGCAATTACATTCAAAATATTAGCCAGCTCTTTAACTAATGTCTCACATTAACCACCAAAAGGAAATAAATAGCACGTAGTTTGACCTTCATTATCTCACAATCTTGTCCTAGCCTGGCTGAGTACTGACTTTCTAATTTAGACTAATATTTAATCTTGGAAATGAGTTTTTTCATGTCTCTATATGCAGTCTACTGAATATATTTGGGATAAATCTACTAAACTCTTGCTCTCCCACAGCAGAAATGTTTGCTTTATGTGCAGAAATTCTTTTCCCTGGTAATTCAATCAGCAAAATACAAAGCCAGCATACATTATATATCGGCTTCTGTCATTAAGAGCTAGTGACAGGTTATCCAGCCCTGTTTGAAAAAAATCATTTCATGCAAGTGTTGTATACAGAGCACAGACATCTACAGCTGGTCTTAATGTATTGGATATAAGTGGATACATCCTGGAACCTACAGTTTAAGGCCTTTTTCCTTAACTTCCTTCTTGGTGATGCATTTTGAAAATAGCTAGGAATTGCTGCAGTTCAATATAAATCCTCATGTTTACCCCATGAGCACTAAGTTTGATTTCCTAGTTTGATAGTGTTGCAAACTGAATACAATGGTAACTCAACATTGCAAAAGAAAACTTCCAGCATAAAACCTATTTATCCATATCCATTCTTTGAGCATGCTGATGTCTCTTCCCCCCCAACCCCCTACTTCTTCACTTTTAGTAATGAACTTTATCAGCAGCAGCTCTGGGGACAGATGATCTTTAAAAATATAAGAGAGGATTCCACTGTGCAATTTGTCACCTCGCTGGCGTCACATTACAGTGGACACGGGGAATGGCTCTATGTGATTCTTGTATTTCTATCACATAAAGCAATCTGATCATGCATCTGTAGTTATTTGAGCCAGATTACCTACACTGATTCATTTATATATTGTGTAAAAACCAAATTGCACTCCAATAGAACTTTTTATACCTTTTCTACCACTCTCCCCTTACTTGGACTAGGTTTTTTAATACACTTGCGTGCTGTTTATAGTCCTAGCAAAAAACATGCAGTAATTCATAAAACCCTACCAGATTTTTGTCTAAAGTTTAAACTGTCTCCTTGTTAGGGAGTTTTTAGATTTGCTGTCAGTTACACCCAGCTAGGTGTTTGATTTGTAGGACTTGTCTGTGTGCAAGCCCATTTGCTTACACAAAGAAGAAACCAGAAAGGAGTGCACAACTGCCATGTGGCACCAACCTGGCCAAGGATCTTTATCCAGTCTTGGACATCTGTCCCCTTCTCTCTGATTTCAGACTAGTCTAACATACTACATCTTTCATTTGTGCTCCGAGCTTTAAAACTGACTTCTCAACAACTCAGTTTGAAATATCATGGCCTTTAAAAGAAAGGTGACTATGCACCTTCTGCACTGTTTCTTTATAACGCAAAGAAGACTTGAAACTTTAGATGCCAGAATAAGAAGAATCTGAGCAGTATCTTCCAGCAAGATCTGAATGGTTATAAATCAACAGCCTGAGTATGTGCCATCACCACCTTTCAGTATAATATATAATTTCTATTTACTATTTATGCTACCAGCAAACAATGCCCTTAAAAAAATCTTTAAAGCCACAGTTAAGATGGTGTTTTATTTCATAGCAGAGATTATTAAAGGCATCCTACGTTTCCAGTTTTTAGTATTCAGGCTACAACAGTAAAAGAAATTAGTGTATGTCACCTTTAACAAATCCATACTTACACAGAGCATTGCAGATTTCAGATATGGTTTACATGCACTGGTAGTCAAAGCAAGCCAAACATGAAGTCAGAAATGGTTGTACAGAGCCAACGGAAAGGAAATTTGGCATGCAGGTAATTTGCAGGGTTACTGCAGTTTTCCATGTGTTTGACACAAGACTGTTTCCCTTCAGTGTTTTGTTCAAGAATAGGGTGAAAATTACATTGTTTTTCAGGATTTAATGTGATTTTTATTGCATTATCATTTATAATAGAACTCACTACCAAAAAGTTACTCCGATTTTTCTTATAATGCAGGGATTTCCTGCTGGTCACAAATCCACATTGTACTCATATCTGCTTACAGCTGTAAACTTAATGGCAATGTACTTCTTTAAATATGATCTATGTCAGTTAAGGATTTTTTGATTTCTTATTTTTTTTTTAAATCAGTTTGATCATGGCATATCCAAACTGGCCCAGACTTAACACTCCCTCTGTCATGATAAAAATTAAGCTTTACTCAGTAAGATCATCCCTGGAGAAATGACTATAATACTAAAGCCACCTAAGCTACCTCACAGGAGATTCAGAATATCTAGAATTTTGTAGGAAATTAGTCTATGCAACTGTAGTGTAGTTTACTAGCACCTACACTCACACTTTTTGGAAAACAAACCATAGAATCACAGAATGGTTTGACTTGAAAGGAACCTTAAAGCCCACCCAGTTCCAGCCCCTTGCCATGGGCAGGAACACCTTCCACTAGACCAGGTTGCCCAAATAATCATAATCATGTCTACCTGACTACCTGCTCCTCAGTTTCTCCAGGATTAATATGAAGGTGCGTATCCATACCTAGGTCAAAAAGACTTGAAGAGCTAACGGCTGCAGAGAGCAAGTGAGAGCGGAAGATTTTAGAAGAAAAGTGCCATAGATAAGCAAGTTGTCACTAATAATTGCTGAATTCCAATACAAATACAGACCAAGTGCATTTGGAAATGTTTCTACAGAGCAAATTCTAAACAGGCAATAACCTGAACCTAGTTACTGTACCTAGGCTGAAACTATTCTATTTTTCCAGCTCCAAAGACATCACTGCCGTCAGTCAGTTTCCCCCGAGAGTTTTGCTGGAACGTCGTTTTGAAGAAAAATGAGATTTTGACTTGTATCCACACTTTAAACCCTCTTAAAACATTCAGCCCCTCTTGTGGCTAGTCTTCTCTGTAACAAAGGTGTGTTTCAACATCGAGAATATTATCTTTATCTACAAGTTTATTGGAGACAAAACTGAGGTATCTCTTACTAGATTTCAAGCAGCTACATCAAAGTAAAATAAAAAAAAACTACAGTTCCTTCTTTCTTGCAGGACTTTATACAGGTTCATTATTTTGATGTAACAAGGCATATTTCAAAACTCTTGATGCAAAGCTAAGTTTTTACTTTTCTTTATTAGAGAAAAGTTGTAGCTAACAGCAGTTGATGTTACTAGCCTATAATGAAAATTACTTCACATCTCTCTACCTCTCCACTAAATGAGAAAAAAAAAGGTAAATAGTGCAACTGTGGGTACATTTGTATTTTTCTAAACTGTTTCTTATAGCTATAATCTCACTAACTTTGTAACTGAAGAGTTCTTTAATGGCATGATGTCATGCTAGTTAAAAGCAACATCACAGTATTTTTCCCAAGTTTTCCCCTTCTCTTTTCAAAAGAAAATCTCCAATGAAATGAAAGAACTGGTGAGAGAAAAAAAAAACAAAACGAAACAAAAAAACCCCAAAAAAACCAAAAGCCCCACAACCAAAAAAAACAACAACAAAAAATTGTTTAGGAAACAAGTAATGCGTGTAGTTGGCTAATAAAGTACAGAAGAGCTGCAACTTGAATTTGTATGTTATAGAATAATAGAATCATAGAACAGTTAGGGTTGGAAAGGACCTTAAGATCATCTAGTTCCAAGCCCCCTACCATGAGCAGGGACACCACACACTAAACTATGTCGCCCAAGGTTCTGTCCAGCCTGACCTTGAACACCTCCAGGGTTGGAGCATTCACAACTTCCTTGGGCAACCTATTCCAGTGCTTCACCAATTAAGTATTATTAAGTATCGAAGATAACATACAGATGATCTGGGCTAGAATCCAGTTTATGTGTATAATGACAATCTAATCAGAGGACACACTATTCAATGAATTGTGTTATCTGATGCAATTCAGTTCTGTTTCTTAGTCCTACCTTGCAGTATCCATCACCTTTATTGTTAGTGTTACCTATTATCATGGGTTGTGTTTAAACCATAGAAAAGACTGAATTATTCCATTACACCAACTCCTGATGTTGATATACTGTTAACAATGGTCACTTTACCTTAGTTATTGTCTGTGGTTTTGTGACTGTATAATTACCACTAGTCACTAGAATTATGTTCATGGTAATAAAAAGAAATATCAAAAAAGTAATAAAACACCCCAACCTACCTCCATAAATCTGTGTTTTTATGAAAGATACAAGTTCTAGAGAAATATTTTGGAACTTGCTAGTACAGTGAAGGATGAACTGTCTCATTAAAAGACAATATGGGAATGAAAAGCCATTAGATAAATACTTTTGGATTCTGGTAAGTGTCCAAAAAGAATACTCATACATTTTCACTTTCTCTACCAGACAAACAGCCTGAAAGGGAGAGCCACAATAGAAGCTACCTAACAGTAGGTAATTTCAGACACCAAAAGGGCAGTAACTCACTCTCAGTGTGTGGGAACGAAGTCCACAAAAACTGTATTTCCACCAAAGGTGGACATTCATTCAGAAAATAAATCAGAACCACAAATCAATGAAAGCAGTATCATCACTGTCCTTTTTAAAAAGGAAATGCCTTTTACAAGGAAATGTCTAACATTCCTCATTTTTGACCAACCTTGACTTCAGAAGCAAGACCTGTAGTCTCCATGGTCCCTCCATCAGTTTATTGTCCTGCCAGAGCTCAGGCACAGGGCTGCTCAGCAGATACTCTCCAACTGCCCTAACCACATCACTGGGTTTTACTCATGCTCCCTTTCTCCCGTTGCCCTCTCCCAAAACAACCAGCCCACCCACTTTTACTCTATTCCTGTTGGTCTTGGTATTGCTGATTTTACAACCCTGTTTAGTAATTTCAGCTCCAGAAGGCAGAACCCCTTCACTATCTTTTGGTGTTCATCCAAGCATTCCTCTTACAGTATCTACGAAGTCCAGTAGTTTCTCCCACTGTTTTTTTATTGTTATCTTATCTAATACAATATCTTTGTGTAAAGATATATGTATTTTTGCTAAAAACGTACTATATGGGAGATCTACTCTTAGACATTATTGGTAGGCTGCCAAACTATAAGCTAAAGAACATGGTTCCCCAACAATTATAGGAACTAGCTAATGAAGAGATAACAAATGATCATGCTGGAGAGAAGGGACAAGTTGTAAGTCCTAAGAGCATTTAAAAAAAATCATTAATGATACTGACACAAAAAAATATGCTAATGAAATTTACTGCCAGAACTGGTTGAGAGATAATGTCAATACAGAGAAAAATTGGAATATCACAAAAGAACTGAAAGTCATTTGGGGCCAAATTAGGAGATAGAAGGACAGAAGTGACAGTACAAAGTCATGCATGTAGGAGTAAAAAAAAAGAATTTCTGTTATATGCTACAAATATGTTATCCATAGCTAATTGGGTGACACTGAGACGATGATTCAGCCATAATGAAGGCAAAAACTATCAAGAATGCCTTGGGACAACCATTTCCAGTAGGAACGCGGAAGCTATATGTAGTAAAAGCACCCAGAAAAGTCTTATTTAGTACAGGCAGTTGTGGATACTTGATGTTCAAGAATGACAAGTTCAACCTGAAGCAATTTCAAGAAGGAATGTTATGAGCAGGAGATTGCTGGAGAGCAGAGCTTATAAGAATCTGACTTAGAGTTAGACTTAGGTAAAACAAAGGCTAAGAGGATATATGATTGCTTCCTACAGATAGCAATGCCAATGTTGAAAGAGCTATTTAGGCAAAAAGATGTAAACCGACCATGGAGCACAGAGTTATAAACAGGCTATGACTAAATATAGGCTGGAAATGAGAAGTTTTCTAGATATTAGAAGAGTAAAACTCTGGAATAGCCTACTTCTACTAATATCATAGCTGCAGAAGCAAAAAAGCATTTTTTGTTACAAGATGTTTATGTGGACCATAGGTATCCGCAGTGGAAGATTCAGCTGAAATTGTGCATTTGTTAGCATAAGTCCAGCATGAGTAAACTTTATCTCCACTACAATGCAAACCTAGTTATAAGGCTGTGGACATGCACTATAAATTTGTCCTTGCCAATGAAAGATACAACTGCTTCCAGCAGCTGGTGTGAGTGTCCCTGTACTGAAGTTATCACCCAAACCAGGCAAGTAGCCTAGTAATCAGTGTGGGTGTTCCTCAAATCAGTGCAGGTCACTTTAAATTTTTTCACTGTCACACATGGTCTAACCTTCCCTGAAGCAATATTGGGAATGCTCATAAAAACATTTTTCTGGCAGATCCAGGTGGCTAGCAGCAAGATGTGGCGACTTCTTCCACCAACATAGCTGGATCACAAATAGTACATTTTTCTGCATCTTGTTATATTGAGTCATAAAACTGTACAATTGTTTATTTTGGACCCAGTTATATTTACATAAGTATACCTATGCTAATATAGTTCATTTGCAAAAGGTTTATTCTACTAGGACTTATAGTGATAGAAATATTCCAGTGAAATACAGTGTTTCTAATCCAAATAGTTATACAGGTATAAAATTTATGTATAGATGAAGCCTAGAAGGATCAGGCACTACCTATCTACTGTTTGTTGTTCTGATGAGACCAAAGTAATGGTAATCACATTACACTGAAGTCCTGACACAATTATTAAGCATGCTGAAATCCAAAAAAAAAAAAAAAATAAAAAAAAAAATATCATTTTAGTGCCCCTGAAAGCCTTACTGCAGTTAGCAAGTGCCCATTTTCATAATAATATAATTGCAAGAATGGGAAATTGAAGGTAATTGCTGTTGTTGTGACCTTGATCTTTTAGTAATGAAGTTAACATCATTGCTACTATTTTGATTCCTACTCATTCACAGGCAGCTTCAAAGTTTTTGAGGAGAATGATGAGGGCAAAGGTGTTACTTTTTTTTTTTTCCTGCACCTCTGTTAGCATATAGAAAACATTTATCTCACTGAAGTTCTGGTTTGAGAGCTTTTCCCTTCAGTTTTCTGCATTCTAACTTCCCACATGGCTTGGAAATCTTTACAAAACACACTGTTTGAACACTGCTGACAATCTTCGCAATCAACAATAATGAAAATTTAAAAAAAAAATCTAATTAGAGTCATAGAATCATAGAATAGTTAGGGTTGGAAAGGACCTTAAGATCATCTAGTTCCAACCCCCCTACTATGAGCAGGAACATCATACACTAAACTAAGTCACGCAGGGCTCTGTCCAGCCTGGCCTTGAACATCTCCAGGGTTGGAGCATTCACAACTTCCTTGGGCAGCCTATTCCAGTGCCTCACCACCCTCACTGTGAAGAACTTCTTCCTTAGCTCTAACCTAAAGTTCCCCTGTTTAAGTTTAAAGCCATTACCCCTCGTCCTACCACTACCATCCCTAATGAAGAGTCCCTCCCCAGCATCCTTGTAGGCCCCCTTCAGATATTGGAAGGCTGCTATGAGGGCTCCACGCAGCCTTCTCTTCTCCAGGCTGAACAGCCTCAACTTTCTCAGCCTGTCTTCATACGGGAGGTGCTCGAGCCCTCTTATCTTCCTCGTAGCCCTCCTCTGGATTTACTCCAACAGGTCTATGTCCTTTTTATGTTGAGGACACCAGAACTGTACACAATACTCCAAGTGAGGTCTCACAAGACCATGGCCAAGTGTGAAAGTCATAGAACAGCAGCACACAGCAGCACCCTTATGTTTTCCTACCTTTTTCCAACAAATAGTCACAATGAACATAAATACGTATACTTCATCAAATACAATTTGACAAAAACACACTTTGTTATTCTTTCAGTCAGGAGCGGGAATCAGCTCTCAGCTAGGTTCCCATCCATTACACCTTGTGTGACATCAAAGCCTGCCTTCCCCAAATGTGTCAAGCAATCTTCCGCACTTTCACAGAAGATCAAAAACAGCCCTTCCAGCTCCACAAAGTGTTGTTCTTCTGAGACAACAGAAGAGGCATAAGGGTGGATCAACATCTCCTATGCGTATTTGCCTTTTTAAGGACATGCTACAGAGCTGGGGTTGAATAGCACATGATAATAGTCTAACATCCCAAAGTCTTCACTTGGTTTCTGTTCACTCTGAGGTCCCTCTGAAGAAATTGTTCTTCTGTTAATAAGTATGGAAAAAATAAAAAAATCACTCTGAATTCAGTTTTAAATGGCAGCAGGATATGGTACCAATGAGTGCAAGTTTTTAATTTATCTTGGATATAGCACCAAAAATCATATTGTTAACAGAGAAATGAGATATGACCTGAACCCTGTGATAAGTGAACAGCACAGAAAATTCTTCAGCATTGACAGGCCTTGGAGATACAGCTGGATTTCTCACATATGCACAACAGCAGCTAGTTCTCTTAAATCATGAGGGTTTATGACACCCTACTGAACAAGCAGGTAAACCTCGTGACCAGAATTGATTTGCTGCTGCCTTGTCACAGAATGAGAAGCTCAAATTCTTTAACTGCTGCTGAAAAGCCAGAGGAAAAGCCACATCTATTTTCAATTAATTCTAAGCTTACCGACATTGAGCAATGTGAATATTTCATTAAACCTGCAGTACTTTTTGTTTAATTACAACATATCTACGATAGAAATGCATTAAAACATAATATAAATTTTAATAGTTGTACTTACATGGAGAGAAGTATCCCATACCAGCCCTATCCCATACCAGCCGTGGGGAATTTATTTTTATTTTTTGTGCATTCATTGGCTCAAAATGAGCATTTTTATATGGCTCTATGAGCCCTACTCGTGCTGTTTGCCCAAGGCAGTATTCTTTATGTAAGCAGAAAAATAGCAAGGAGCAGCTTTCAGAAACCATGGAGCAAGGAGGAGGATACAGTATGGGCATTACTCTGTGCTTAAATATGCAAAAAAGTCAGAAAGAAGCTGTTATCAACATTACACACTGAAAAACTAGGCAAGTATGCAAAAATTTATAGGAACCTCCAGATTATCTGGATCTTATTTTGCTGTTGAAGATCAGCATCTAGGAAGACTCTAGGCTCACTGTGTACTACCAGCTTTCTGTATGACACTGGGCAAACTGTTTACACATATTTTAAAGCATTCAGCTAAATTAACATTTTAAAATGCCTCCACTGAATTTTGCCTCCTTCTGCAGCAACACTACAACAGTGTAATTTCTCAGGCTCCAAAACACTGCCACTTTCAAATCCCTTGTATAACCAGCAAAAGGAGACCAAACATTCAGCTCTGCCACCTCTCCTATCCAATTTAAGTACATATCTTCATACTTAATTACTGATTAAACTTTTCCTGATGAAATATTGTCTACTCTTTCTTTGCTGCTTTGTTCATAATATTCAGAAGTGCGGCAAGCTTAAATTTTATTGTGTTCTAACAATGTTCACCTTGACACTAGGACAAACTCTTGAGTTTTTATATATTTAAAGCCATGTCACTAATCCACATTCACGGATAGAATAAAGCCGCAAAACATCAGAAAAAGAGAAAAGTGACAGGGGTTGGGGGAGAGAAGAGGAAGGTGGGATGGGGGAGGTGTACATGTGGAGATAGGCTAAAAAGAAAAGAGATTTATTGAATTTTAATTCCCTCAGTAATTCTTCATCTATATGCTTGGTTTCCACTTATGACAATGCAAGGATGTGCAGAAACACTGCTTAAGAATTTTGCATGCAATTTATATTACTCAGAGTAAAAGTTTACCTGAATTCTAACATTATTTTTCTTTGGGGAGAAAAATACTTAATAAAACTCTATTACAGGTACATGAAAGTAAATAAATCCATTTTTAAACAACAAAATAAGTTTTAAAAGCCCAAAAATTATATTGACTGTCATAAAACAGAGGATTTGCCTGCCACAAAATCCTCACTTTCAGCTTGATTATGCTACTTAAATGACACCTATCTGCATTTTAATCCCTAAGAGGAAGACTGCTGGTAGAATTAATTATTATGATCAAAACCCATGAAAGTCCATGCTAATGACAAGATGAAGAACTTATTCCCACCACCTACAGAGAGAAGCTAATTTTCCTCAATGTCCTAATCTACTGACATACAGGGCTGGATCTGAAATAAGCTTTTAATAATGAATAATCTGGCTATGAATATGATTCTGCTGAGCAGAAAATGGAAGATTAAAGAAAGAGCTCTGAAGAATTAGCTCTCTCATTTTTCTCCAGTTTTAAGACTGCTTCTTCAGTGCCTCCCCCCTTCCTTCCCTACCACCCCCTCACCAAAAAAAACCCACCAAACACCAAAACCAACAGTTTTTATAATAGCTGCTGCCACCTTAAGGACAGGAACTGCTAGAGCTGGCATGCTGACTTCCCTACCTGGCCACAGCTTGTGCTGGTGGTGTTGGCTGGGATAGAGTTAATTTTGTTCATAGTAACTCATATGGGGCAATGTTTTGGATATTTATGGGAAACAGCGCTGATCACACAGGGATGTATTCCTTATTACTGAGCAGTGCTTGCACAGGGTCAAAGGCTTTTCTGGTCCTCACCCCACAAGTGAGTGGGCTAGGGGTGCACAAGGAGTTGGGAGAGGACACAGTCAGGAAAGCTGACCCCAATTGACCCAAGGGATGTTCCTTATCACAGTACGCCATGCTCAGCAATAAAAGTAAGGTTAGCAGGGCTCTGCTGCCTGGATACTGACTGGGCATCACTCAACAGTGACCTTTCCAATTCTCTTCACCCCATACCACTGGGAGTGCTTAGTTGCTGGTGAGGGTTAAATCATGACAAGATGCTACTGGATGTTCACCTGGAGCAAGGAGAAAAGCTACAAGCTGTCATTTACTCCAGAGCACAGACTAGTCAATGGAGAGGTGGAGGAAAGCCAAGTCCTTTCCTTTAACACACAATCCAGGAGTTTTAATTTGGTCAGCTTCCTGCCTGTTCAGTTTAACAAGGATGATCTTTGTGTGCATGTACTTTACAAAGCACAGGGAGGTGGGACAAATTACAAATAATAACTTTCTTATGTTTGAAATTTGCAATCAGTGAAGAGGTGTTGCTTTGGCTTAGCAGATGTTTCATTATTGCAACTGACTTCCTTAGCCAGAAAAGGTAGATTTGAATAAATGACCAAGGAGCAGTGAATTTCAAAAGTTTTGAATTTCCAAAGCATTATGTACCTCCAATTTTGGATGCTAAACTTGGAACACACTTGAGGGTATGTGTACTCTTTTGGAAATACAGAGCATGGAAAATCAGGGCCCTTTATAGTCTATCCTCAATTGAGAATCCAAATATTTATGATAGATGATCTTATTGATGTCATTTGACATGTGACTGAGCTGCTTCTTTGGCATGGCAGAGATCTAAAGGATATCTAACTCTGTGATCATATAAATAAAGTGTCAGCCATCAAGGACTATACTAGTACTAAGGGGTTTTTTTACTTTTTTTTTTAAGTGGGTCCAGAAAATCAAATATATAAACATGACCCTGACATGCTGGAACACTAAATAGTTCAGGAAAGCCTGGGATTATAAATATGCAAGCACATTAATTACAATGACAAATACACTATATACATATATTGATTTGGATATAAAAAATAAAATAATAATAAGCACACAGCATTTTGGAAGTGAGTGTACTATACAGGACAGTGTCCATCAAATCCTACAAGTGCTTTTCCATTTAAAAGGGAATATTCACCTACAGTGTCATTTACTGCAACAATCCTTCTCAGAAGAAAGAAAGATTAGTCATGTCAAAACTCCTGGTTGAATTCTCTGGGAAGTCTGTGCTTCCACCAAAGCCAGCAAGCACAAAACAGAGGCAAGACTGGATAAAGAGAAGTGAAGGAAACACCAGTTTTTACTCACCCTCTTCCTGTAGCTACCCTATCCCAGCTGCCTGGTATTGGAAGCATCATCTTGGTTCCTGGTGTCCCGGACTGGGGAGACCCAACCGGTGCCCAGGTGGGAAAACACCTGGCACCAGACCAGGTCATTTTCCTTCACAGCCATTTAGCAACCTGTCAAAAATGAATGAGCTTTCTTGTCCCATTGCTGCAGAGCTGTACAGAGCCCTCAGCCTCTGGGATGAATCGAAATCCCAGAGACATGGGCCAGAGGAAGAAAAGAGAGGGTTGGGAGAAAAAGCTGCAAAGCAATGAAAACACACCATAGCAAGCCAAACTGGGACTGGACCAGACACCTGCAGAGTTGGGAGAGGCCAAGTTATTATGCCAACTTCAGACCTGTAGTTTCTGATTTCACCCTCACACCACAATCTTCATAACCTGCCAGAGGCCAATCACAAGCTGTCTTTCATTTGGCATGAAGGCATCATGTGGATCTTCAGTTGTGCCTCATGGTTGTGACCATGTGGGAGATAGGTCAGAATTTTCCAACTCCAGCTGTACGCAGCCATGCAAAGTACCACCCAGAGCTGAGGTACGTACTGGCAGGGCTTTCTCTTGGCTCTGGTGCTGGTTTACTTCACCACTCTTCTGTGTAGCTGCATTTTCCTTGCGCAGAAACGATAGTCCCGTTTGGTCCACAGAGTGGCTGCATGCCTTCCCCAGGCTGCTAGTGGAGTGGGTCCTAGACTTTCAGAAAGCATTCAGTCATTAAGCTGAAGTTATTTCCTTGTGAGCAGGGATGACAACCAAGTATGGTGACCCAGCAAGCCTTAGGGAGGACCTCCTGTCAGGGACAACACGATGCTATAAAATGACCCAGGACAGCTACTAGTAAAGGAGAAGAGAAGGCAGCTTCCACAGTGCCAAATAGCAGCTGCTCAAAAAGCAAAGCATCACCACAGCTTGAACCAATCTGCTTCTCAGGGCCTTAATTATCTTAATGACCCTCAGTAGCCCCATGTAGGACCCACACCTTGCTGCCCCATCTAAGCTTGTCCAGCAACATCTCCATCAGGGCAATAGTTAGGGAGTGGTGATAGCATTGAGCCCTCTGAGTCCTCTGGAGTTGGTGGTTGGGTAAAGGGCTACACTGCCCTCAGGCCACGCCACCCTCTGTAGCCCCTGAAGCAAACTATGAGTATCCTTCAATTTCAAGCTAAAAAGCAGGTAGTGGTTCAGTGGATCATCAGCATAACCTTAACACAGCTTATCTGTGGCTCCCTTGGAAAGATTTTTAAGAGAGCTTTATTTGCAGCTTGTATGGATTGTGGGAACACTGCTGGAATACTTTGTGAGGTCATTGAAAGTGTAATTAAAAAAAAATCTTCTCTGAAGACTTCAGGTTTAATTAAAACTTTAAGGCACTTAGTTCTTCTAAAAAATTTAGTGGCATTGGTTCCTCACCAGAGCAATGAATATTTAAGGCACAATTTACACGATAGCATTACCTGCTAGTGAGTTTACCTTGCGCATCCTGCTTATGTGTCTGTCTAGGATCCCTTATAAGAGAGTTGGGGTTTCAATATCTACAATCATTAGTCAGTCTCTAAGTGCTTCAATGTGACTGTAAATGTTTTTCTAAAATGCCTCATTGCAGCTACAGAAGAAGTCATTCCAAGCAGAAGACATGTAGCATGATTTTGTTAAGCTCATTAGTGGGGGTTTTTTGGGTATTGGAAAATATTGGAAAAGGGGAGACCAGATTCCCTGTGTTCCTAC
>NW_009944038.1:0-13078 GCF_000696875.1 Nestor notabilis
CTAACTCTTCTATGATTCTATGATTCTATATGTCATTAGCATCTTATCTCAGTTATATGTTTTGAGGCAGTACAGGGTGTGCGAGGGAATATGCCTGAATCCTCCTGAGACTGGCAAAGACTAAAGACCCAGCAACACTTTAAAACCTGCCCCAGGTTTAGGTAGAAAGATTAGTCAAACAAATGAACAAAACTCATGAAAATTAAATATGAAATTTTGAGTTAATCTAAGCTTAAATTGAACGTGGTTTTCCACCTTTCTTTACCATAAACTTACAATATCTGTCCCATAAGAGCACCTGGGCTTTAAAGAGGCTGCTGGCAAATAAAGAAGTTCTAGGGAAGAGCTACATGTTTCCTGGAAACATGGTGAAGAGATTAAGTTAAACTCAGTCTATTTAGTTTATCAAAGAAAAGCTTTGCAGATTTTTTCAGCAGTTGCAAATTTATGGGAAATGGGAGAAAACTAAAGAGGATGGAGCCCATTTTCCCAAGCTCTGCATGCACCACAGGAGCTCATGTGTGCCCAGAAGGGCGCTGGGCCATCCCAGACACCCATGGCCATGGGCAGCTATTCATGGCCTTGGAGACCAGGAGAGAAGCTGTGGGACAGGGGAGCATCAGAGGCTGTGAACACAAGCACTAAGGTAGCAAAAGACAGCAGCAAGAGTAAACACAGAAAATGTCAGACCAGGGATAAAGCAAGTTTTCCAACATGAGTGGCAGTAAGCTACTGAGGCAGCGTAATTAGTTAGGGTTGTGTTGGATTTTCTGTCCTTTTGTTACCATAAATCAGGCTTGGGTTTCTTTCAGTAAAGATACAAGCACAATCAGAAATTATGTTTTGCACAAAGAAGTGATTGAACGAAAATCTTTGGTGGCCTCTGTCACACAGAAAGTCAGGACAGAGGGTTGTTCTGATCTGTACAGCCTGTGAGTCTAAAGCATTCCTTCATAACAGCATAAGGGGGTGCAGCCAGGACAACATGCAGCATATGACCAAAAAGAAATAATTTATTCTCTGTGATACAGGATTAATAGATTTTCACACCATTCAGATCCATTTTTTTTTAATCATCGACCATATGCCTGGAACTGGAGAGGAGTGTGCAGAGCAAGTCTGCATCTGCTTCCTCCTTCATGCTGTGCATGCTTTTTATAACAGTCCTTCCCTGGAAAGCAGCAGAAGGCACCACCACAGCACTTCCCAGGGTCTCCTGCAGGCAATGCACAGTGGTGGGAGTCAGTGCAAACACATGAGAATGAGCCACAAGACCATGGTAAGAACCTCCCAGTACAGCCAGAAGAGGAAAGCTGATAAAAATGATCATCTTCAAAATCAAGAATAAAATGTTCAGCTTGCTGATTCTCCTGTGTGGGAATAAATGGGTCTGAATCTTCACAGAGAGTTCGTTCTGGATCCAGACAATTCACCTTTCTCTCACTGCTCACGAGCCTGTTTTAAGAAGAGAGTAAAGCAAATTGTGACAAAGATCAGCTTTTACTACAGCACTCTTTACTGTGCAGGCTATATTAAAATTGTAATCTCATAAACAACACTCACAGCTATCACCTTTTTCTTGCCTGGGCTATTCATCCAGCTTTACCCAGATCTCTGCTTAGGGTCAACTGGAAGCCATTGGACTATCAGACTGTTTTGTTTATTCAGCTTTTAAATTCCTTCAGCTTTCATCTCGTATCACTGGACCTTGTGTACAGCAGTTTTTATAGAGCACTTGCAGTTGACACATTTGTATGTGTCGTTGTTTTGAGTAATGGTGGCATATTACTGGGCTTACCAACATTAATTTGCTTGCAAAACTGCTTCAAATTTTACTGTCAAAGAACCTGCCAACTCACTGGGGTTTTTTTTAAAAAACAATGTTATTGGTACAGCATCAGCAAAAGGAGTGGCATATCATTCGTAACATTCACACTTACTTCAGGTGACTAACTATGAATGATAAATACTTCAGTGTCAAAGGTTTATGAGCAGCTTGTCTCAGGCGCTATAGCCCATTTCTCCTGGCACTTCCACAACATCAGTGAACGGGAAACTCTTCACCCAACAAATTTTGCAATTACTCTTCAACTAGATCTAGAGTTATTACTTAAGTGCATTACTATTACTGCACAATAGATAGAATTAGGTCATCAAGTTTGCTTTTTGTGTCTGGCATGTATGACAGGGCTTATTTTCTAAACAAAAGACTGTTTGTCAGAGTTACTTTTGCTCTAACGTATGCAAAGCCAACTGTACAAATACAGAAGCATTTTGGTACCACCCAGCTGGTCTGTAGTGCTCTGAAGTGAAGTCCTCTCTCAGCTCCCAAATTGCACCTAGCGATTCATGGTGGAGAGCGCAGCTGCGCTTATCACTTGTCATCCTAGAAAGTATTTGAAGGGACCATTTCATGTCATAAATTGTTCAGGTAAGTTTCTGGGCACCGAGATAGCCAGATGGTTAATTCCACTGTTTCGGTTTTGTTTTCTTAAAGGAGGAGCAGGGGGGAGGGAAGTCCCTTGGCACCGTGTTCTGGCGCAGCAGGCTGAGCCCCAGCGCAGCAGTTGGGATTGTTGACCCAGTGAATGTGCCCAAAGATCCTTTCCAGCCTCACAAAACCGTTTAGTTTTGTTATTAGCATATCAGAGGTGGAGCGGTGGTGGGAAATGGTGCAGGCAACAAAGCCGGGAGCTCAGTGGCTTTGTCTGACGGCAGCTTAGGGAGGCAGGGGAAAAAAAAAATATAATTGGCCATTTGCCATGCAGTGACAGACAGATGTTGACTTTTTTCTCCCTTGGCTGAACAAACCCCACCCTCTTCCCCGGGTCCAGAGGAATGCTGCTGTCTGCACCATTCAGGCAGGCAGCTTTCTGGCTGCTCTTCAGACTGACAGGGCCAGCATTTGCATACAAACAGGTATAACCTGTGCAGACAAAATGGAGAGGGTGAGGCAGATTGCCACTGACTAGTTTTTTCTTTTTTCTATCACATTCCAAATTGGAACTAAAGGGACACGGACCCATTGGAGCAAGTCCAGAGGGGGCCACGAAGACAATCAGGGGGCTGGAGCATTTCTATGAAGACAGGCTGAGAGAGCTGGGCTTGTTAAGCCTGGAGGAGCAAAGGCTCCAGCGAGAGCAGCCTTCCAATAGCTAAAGGGGTCCTATAAGAAGTCTGGAGAGGGACTTTTCACAAGGGCATATACTGACAGGACAAGGGGGAATGGCTTTAAACTGAAAGAGGGGAGATTTAGATTAGACATTAGAAAAATTCTTCCCTGTGAGGGTGGTGAGACACTCTAACAGAACTGCCCAGAGAAGCTGTGGCTGCCCCATCCCTGGCAGTGTTAAAGGCCAGGTTGGAACGGGCTTTGAGCAACCTGGTCTACTGGAAGGTGTCCCTGCCCATGGCAGGGGGATAGAACTAGGTGATCTTTAAGGTCCCTTCTGACACAAGCTATTCTATCATTCTGTGAATCTATGATCTCAGATTAGATTTTAATTCTGATTCAAAAAGGCAGGCCATATACATCAGTTAAATGCTGCACCCCAGATCATCTTTGCCCCACAGAAAACCTATAGAAAGAGGCCAGCATGCCTCAGACAACCTTCCTTCACTTCCTTGCCAGAAAGAGAGATCTGGGGGCCCCGTCGACTGCACAGAGAGTTCCCACTCCCACACACAGTAGAAACCCCAGAGGGAGAAGTTCCTGAGCTGTGTCGAGCTGGGATCTGTAAATGAGCTCTGCCACTGTCGGCTCTGCTCTCCTTCCCTCCTCCTGTCAGCAGCCATCAGAGTGGTCCTGCACTGGTCCTGCTTCTTCCTGACCCGGCTGCACACAACGCTGAGGCAAAGATCTGAAGAGATGACATATTTCTTGGCACAGCATTAGAGTCAGCCAGCATGCTCAAAGGACAGCACCACATCATTTCCATTCATCACACAAACTGCAGATCAATCCCTGGAGGCAGAGCAACTGCCAGCTTGTTGCACGTTAAACTATCCCTAAATCCAAGCTATATTTCTTTTTCTGACATCAAGCTTAATTGCACTGAATATCTTCTTTACCTCTTTTCTGTATGAAGAAACGCTGCTCACCTCTACGGTTGTTACTCTGTAAACTTCTCTGTGCAACAGCCCTTGCTTCTGTGGCAACACTGGGATGACACGTGAGGACAGTGTGTGCAGTCATGGACGCTGCCTAGGAAATCTTCGTGACTGCCTAACAGGGGTACAGAGACAAGTCTGGATCCCCAGCAGGGATGAGTGCAGTGCAGATACCAGAGTCAATGGCAAAGGGTGACCCAGCCATGTGTACTACTGACACGGAGTTATTTCCTGTGCAGTCATAGAATCATAGAATAGTTGGGCTGGAAAGGACCTTAAGATCATCTAGTTCCAACCCCCCTGCCATGAGCAGGGACACCTCGCACTACACTATGTGGCCCAAGGCTCTGTCCAGACTGGCCTTGAACACCACCAAGTATTCACAACTTCCTTGGGCAACCCATTCCAGTGCCTCACCACCCTCACTGTGAAGAACTTCTTCCTTAGATCTAACCTAAACTTCCCCTGCTTAAGTTTAAAGCCATTACCCCTTGTCCTACCACTACAGTCCCTAATGAAGAGTCCCTCCCCAGCATCCTTGTAGGCGCCCTTCAGATATTGGAAGGCTGCTATGAGGTCTCCACGCAGTCTTCTCTTCTCCAGGCTGAACAGCCCCAACTTTCTCAGCCTGTCTTCATAAGGGAGGTGCTCCAGTCCTCTTATCATCCTCGTGGCCCTCCTCTGGGCTTGCTCCAGCAGCTCCATGTCCTCATCACTCTTCAGCTCACTCTTCAGCTGTCATTCATCAAACAAACTTCCCACAAGCTGGGCTTTTACCCAGCTTTTGGCTATTTCCAGTGGCAAATAATGATTTCATAAGGTTTTGGTTCTGTTTTAAAAGGCTATCATGAAGTCTGTACTTAATCTGTTTAGAAAATGTTTATGAGGGCAATGAGCCTATTAAATGCGCTGGAGCAGAGAAAGTCACGTCTGCATTTGAAGTCCACAGCTAAGCTTGGATTCAGAATTTAATGTTCTCAGATTTGGCTTCTTAGGAGACCAAGGGCCCTGTTCTCAGTCTGACTGATGCAGAGGGGATGCAGTCTCACTCCTGCTGTCCATGCTTCCTTTGGAGTGGAGAAAACCTCAGCTTGCACAAAAGGCCTTTACAGCATCCTGTGTTTCAAAATCAATTGACTCACCCAGCCCAGACAAAGCGACCACAGAGAGCTAAAGCTCTGCTAACTCATGCCTAGGACCACTTCAGAGGTAAGAAGGATTCAGTGGCTCCAAATATCCAGAGGTAGGGGGAATCAGGCCTGTTAGCACACAGTTCAGCATTGAGATTCAAGGTTGGGGTCAAAGCCCACATTTAGCTTAAAAGATTTGTGCCTGGCTGTTAAGTCTTTCATTTGTTTACAGATATAATGCACTAAGTGAATATAAAACTAGATTTCAATATGTTGAATGAATTATTTATAGCAAATTCATTGTAAATTCATGTAGTTCCTAGTAATTAGTCTAACCAAAGTGTAGTGGATATGAAGAGCCATCATTCTGCCTTGTCCCAAAGGAAAGACACAACCACAGCTGCCATTCATCATGGAGTATACATCTTACATACACGGTATCTCTTTACACATGCATCTACAATCACAGCTTTGAAATCAGTTTTTCTTTGCTTCAGATGTGCAGGGTCCTCAGAGAAGTTATTATGCTTCATGCTTAGTTCTTACACCTCTTAATAGGGCTCTGCGGTGCAAACATTTTTCCATGGAAGCATTACTGTGAGGTAATTGTTCAGTTCTTTCTACACCAGAATATTTGCTCTACAGCCAAAAGGGCCCCTTCTCAGTCAATCCAAACCCTGGGCTGGATCAGACTTACAGCTTCTTATCTCATATAAATAGAGAAAATATGTCTTACTCTGCCCTACAACACCAGGGTTACTAGATTCTCAGCCGGAGTCACCCATTACAAGAGCAGTAACGGATCCAACTTTGGCCTTGCAAAATTTTGGCTGTGGGAAGAAAGGTCTGGGAAAGAAAGAGCAGTCTGACTCAAACCCCACAGAGAGATAGGTAGACTCAGTAAGGAGTGGAAAGCTTGAAAGTTAACCCAATATTCAGTGGTCACTGTATCTAAATCAGACTACTTCTCAGCTATGATAGAGTATTAGGAACAGGACACAATCCCCTTGCCCATTGCCCACCCAGCAGGAGTATTTGAAGAGAACACTTACATTTTCCATTTAAATTTGTAATCTTAAGGTCCAGTCTAGGTTATGTTTTGTGTTGGAATGGAAGTATTTGTACTTACATAGTTTATTTATCTGATCTTAATTTATTGCACCTAGAAAAATAATGAAAACAGGCTTTAAAAAACAGAACAAGTAACATTTAATAATCATTAACTTTAAAGTGATATCATACAATTCAGATTAACAATGATGTTGGTCTAACATCTAAATAGAAGTTTAACTGCAGGTTTACAGCTGCCTTCTGTTCACATTTGAAATCCAAATTTACACTCAAGCAAACAAACTCTGCTATATAGACTCAGATACTGCAGCATCTGCTTCTTTTTTTCTGAAAATAGCTCTAAACAAGTATGAGAATCTGGACAAAAAGATGGGGAAAAAAACTCTGCTTTTAGAGAAATCTTCCAATTAAGTTAATGCACATTCCTTTTACACCTGTAGCAATGGAGGGCAAGAATCCCTTGCTTGATATGCACAATAAAGTAATGTTGTGCTCTTCACATTTCAGTATCAAGCTTGTGCTATGACCCTATATTTGTTGTATATGTACCTTGCTGTAAAGGAATTAAAAATAAGACTTTCTAATGAGGGCAACAGAAACATTAATAGCTGGCTTGGTCTGAATTCAGATTAAGGAAGGACAATGGCTGATTTTGAAATAAGCAGCTGCTAAAGAAATCCCCAGATCAGCTCCTGTGCTTGTAGGAAATCTCTTAATACTTGCTAAGGGGGGACCTTTAGAAGAGCATTTAAAATGTGGCTGCTTTTCCAGGCTCAATCATGCAAGGCTCCTCTACGACTGCTGTATGCATACCCAGACTTGCCCAACTGTGGTCTCTTCCTCCCCACCCCTGACATTGTGCAGCCTCCTGCTTAAGGGGAAGGGCCTGGGGTGAGTCTCTCTCTTTTCACAGGACCCATCTTCATTTGGCAACTCCTCCAGCAACTGCTTGATTTTGTCAGGGCGCTGGCTTTCCGTTCTGCGTGTCCATTGTCTTCACCTCACCCCTGTATAGTTTAGCATTTCAATTACTATCAGTGGCAACCGTGATGAAAAATGTACAGTGCAGTTTCCTTTAAGATGACCACATTAATATGCATTTTTCAGGCACAAAAGATTTTTAGCGCAGGATGTTATCTGTAGCTTAAAACCTCTTGCTTGATCAAATCCCTTCAGTTTTCTTGTTCATAGAGATGCAGCATAAGGCATAAAAAATTCCCTTAACAAACTCAGTGCTGGAGGGTGGAAAGGCAATGAGCACACTAGCACAGGAGAGAGACCACTTGCTGTACTTGATAATCACTGCCCAAAGGCTGGTGGACGACAGATATATTATCACACATGAAATTCCCGTCTCCCTAGAGATTCAGTTTTTTGCTGAGGAGGTGGGAAGGAGCAGTCACACTTTGAAGCATTTCTGGTACATACTTGGATGAGACTGAAATCTGCACAGGGAGGACTCCTGCAGCAGAGAAATGAGTGATTCTCACTGCAAGGCACCAGTGGTCAGGCCCTCAGTAAGAAAGCCTCCCCCTGGGTGGATCAGTGGCAGACTTTCTATTTTCTTCATGCTGTACTCCATGGGAGACCATAGTAGAAGAAAGACATGGTGGCTGAAAAGGAGACTCAGACAACTCTTCTCAGCCCCATACTTCTATTACTTTCAGCAGAAAGATCTCCAGAACTGAGCTGCTGAAATAGTGTCATGATGGGAAGAGAGAAGTCTTGCTTTGCATCCAATCCATTTGCCAGCCTTTGTCTTAGAGATTCCTACTTTACAGACAGCAGCCCTTGTCCAAACTACAACAATGGCCAATAATGGTTTTCTTATTATTTGAGCAGCATTTTTTCTTTCCTGTTTTCCATCATACTTACACAGACCTGTGACAGGAGATTTTAAAGTCCGTAAAGTTGAATTGTGAAAAGCACGGTCTGCTGGAAAAAGAAATCCCTGCCAGCATAACCCTATTATTCTGCTTTTGGCCAAATGGGTGAGGAAGTGAGAGCTGTGTTAATTCTGATGGCAGAGATCCTGCAGGTGCCTCAGTGAGGATGGGAGGACACAAAAGCCCTGCTTAGGCTCCTTTCTGAGATCCCAGCCAAGAAGAAAGCTGCCTTATACAACTGCTGAAGCAAAGAGCACATCCAGATTCACTTGTCTTCATGGCAGCAGAAAACACATGTAGAACTAAACCTTAGCCAAGAAAAAATATTTTTGAAATTTTGTGAACAAATGCCATCCGTTCCTTAATGGCATTTGCCTGTTGGTAACTTCTGGAACAAGAAATGTTTTCATCCTCGGTCTCTGCATTTTCTTCCTCCTTTTTGAGTCAACAGGAATTGAACCTGTAAGTCAAAATAGCTTTCTTTCTCCAAACAGATTGAGTCAGTACTGTGGTTTTAAAGAGATAGGGTATGTTATTGACAGTTATGAGGCAAGAGACACACAGAATTTCCTGAAAAAAAAGAATGGGTGGCAGTAAAACAAACACTGGCGCTTCAGAGCTAATCTTCATTTAAAGGTGTTACTGCTGTATGTATCAACCAGGCTTCCATAGGTGATACTGCTGTGAGAATGTTTGCTTTTAAAGATGTCAGATGCTTTCTCACTTCACAGCTCTTGCACACCGTTATTGCAGGAGCAAAATAAAAGCATAATACTCTGCCTTGTTTTGTAGCTCTCCCTCTCCATAAGAAGAGATGCTTTCAAACAAGCCTGCCTACTGCCACATGCATATCTATGTTTGAATCTACCATGGATGTGGAAAATGCATTCACATGCATGCATTGTAGTGGCATCTGTGTCTGTGAAGAGCAGTGCTCATGACATATGTAAAGGGGGGAAGGTTACCAACACCCAAAGCATCACTGCTAATTTGTCTGCATAGCTCTTCAGAAAGAAGGTTAATTTTGACACTGATCCAACAGATTGTGTAGTCAGTCAATCTATTGTTCATTCCACTGTATAAAACGGCCCAGAGGAGGTGTGGCAGAGGTGGTAACCCTTGCCACGGCTATGCTTATGGGACTAGTGTCTGGTGACATTTCCACTGCCTCAGCTGGCTGCAGAAGACAGGTCAGTTAGGTCAACCTTAAAAATGAAAGGGAATTCAGCAGTGAAGGTGACATTTGTTACACAATAAAAATATTCAGAGAAGCAGTTTGGAATCTGGGGTAAAATAATTTCTTTTTTTCCACTTTGCATCTTTCATTTACTCTATGCCATCTATAAAGACATATCACTTGGGAAAACCAGTCATGCCTAAACAAGTTAAATCATGGAACACTGTGAAAGGCCAGGTCCCTTTGAAGACAGAAGAAACAAGGGCAATCAATCACCTTTATGCTGAGTAGCCTTGGCGCAGACAATGCCAACTGGGATTACCTGGACATTGACTCCTTGCACCTTGCATGGAGAAACAGCATAAGCCCACCCAAAACACCCACAGCTGAACTCAGAATGAACAGTAGAAACTATCAAGGTTTTAGCCTCTGGCCAGACGGGGGGTGCTGTGTGGTAGCTCTGCTGTATCCCAGAGCAAAGCGGCTGGTAAGATCAGATGATCCCTTTTTGGCCAGGTGGGAAGGATTCCAGGGGAGCTCCCCATTGCTTTCCTGTTCATAACCATACTCCAGAGCTGTCTTCTTTCTCCAGAAACACAGCCCTGATCTACTCAATCTAATTTTATCAGTACATAAGGAAATCAAAGTAGCTTATATCTAAGGATCTCGTGATGTGTTTGGAAGGCAGAGAAGATACTCCACAAAAAAAAAACCCAAACAACTGGTGGGGAGAAGAGGAATCCAGAAGCAGCAGAAATGTTTAGGATGCTTTCTTGAATGAACAGACTGCTGCTGCTGCAGAGGCTTCAAGGGCTGTGGGAATCCCTTGGTCTGCATGGATAGTGTCACCTTACCCTGGAAAAGAAATCTCACCCATTTTGATATTATTCAAAAAAGGTCCAGATAACACTTAAAAAAAAAAAATCCAGATGGGAATATTTATGTGCTCCACATTGATTATCAAACTGCACTTTAAGTGATGGAATGCATTAGAAATTTAAAATTTTACACTTCATTATTTATTGTATCTGCTTTTCTCTGCTGTCATGAGGTTAGGCAATTAAACAAAACAATTTATCATGAGGTTTCAATCAGTTTTCCTCTCAGGTTCTCATGCATGAAGATTATGTTGAAGTGCTTAGCTTGTAAACACTGCAGGGTAACGTTTATTTGTTTAAAAGTGCTCTTATAAAACCCTGGAATGCTTTGTTAACCCTAGATCACTTATGAACAAACAACCATCATCAGACTATGTCTTCCTCCATATATATACTGTGGTTTAATCCCATACTTAAAAGTGATTTTGTAAAAAGTCCTCTGATCCTTCAAATGCTTCCACTACTTTTTTTCTCACTAACCAACACACAGAGGTCACTTCTCTTCCTCTGTAGTCACTTTTCCATAGAATCCACTTCCCTCTTCCCATTTATTTTTAATACTAGCAGTTTCATCCACAGGAATATACTTGTTATAGAAACAAACCCTGATACTGCGAGTAACCAGAAATGTCTCTGAAACGCAATTGTCCCAGAAGAGGTTCCTGTCAGATAATAGGTACAGATCTAGCAGCAACCACTACTGTACACTGGCTTTGAAGTTGTCCAGATTTATTTGCTTATTTTATTTTTTCTTCATATTCATTTATTCCATCATAGCACTCAACTGTCTGAGAGAGCAGCAGGGTTATGCCCATGAGGGTCTCCACCATGGCTGGGTATATGGGTGCTTTTGTCTTGCTCTATGTTCAAGTATCCCTGAGTTTATCATCTTGTAGGTAGGTAGGTATCTTCTGGGCAACTTGTTTGTGCCATAACTTATTCTTGTCCACTGTTGCTGGCTTCTAATTCCAGAAAGTTTTGTGAGCATTTGTGAGAATTAAGAGATTTTGCTCCTCCATCATGTATTTTAATGAACAGGCTAGAAAATTAGCATCCTTGAGATCTTTCTACCTGAATATGTTGGCCAGTGAATACAAGCATGAAGCATACCTGTGCATACAAAGCACATCTGCAGCAGGCTGATTCTTGCTAGGAAACTAAACTGGAGATATATGCCATGTTTCCAGGTCCCTCAGTACGTTGGTCCCTTCATATGACTTTAAGCAGAGGGGATATTTAGATTAGACATTAGGAAAAAATTCTCCACTATGAGGGTGCTGAGGCACTGGCATAGGTTGCCCGGAGAAGCTGTGAATGCCCCATCCCTGGCAGTGTTCAAAGCCAGGTGGATGGGGCTTTGAATAACCCGGTCTAGTGGAAGTTGTCCCTGTTTACGGCAGCGGGGTTGGAACTGAATGATATTTAAGGTATCTTCCAAATCAAACCATTCTGTAATTCTGTGATTCTATGATCCACATAGTCAGTCCTGCCCCCTCCTCAGTGGACTCCCCAGACTTTTTTAAGTGTTTGTGAAACAAAAGCCCTTCCCAGCCAGTCTCCTGCAGCTTCTCCTCCTGCAGACATGCCATGCAGGAAGGAACATGCTCCAGTTGCCCACTGACACTACCTGGACTCCAATATCACAGCAGTCCAAGGGCTGCCAACTAGTTTGTTTAATGAGACCAATACTACCTCACACTGATGTCTTCCTTTCAGAAGGAAGATGTGGACAGGTGAGGCTGGCCGACGCTTCCTGTCTGGCATTGCCCCTTGGTGCTCCATCAGGGAATGAGGGCACTAGAAGATCAGCTAGGGGCAGGAGCTGGCCCCTTCATGTGCCCAGAAAGGACACAAATGTCCTCTCAGACGAAGCCCTCAACCACTTGCTTCACTCCTAGATGGCCACTGCTGCAAAACATTGTTGAGGAAGGAGCACTGAGTGGACATGAAATCACAAATTCAGGCATCAGTTTCCATTTTTTTCCCTGATAAAACTACCACCGTGAGGATCAACTGCCAATTACTTGGTGAAAGTCTTTCCTGAAATGCAGTTAACTGTGGGCAGAGATGGGAAATTATGTGCTTTGGTCTTGGATTTCAGCTTCCTCCTTGGTTGACACTGCTCAGAAAGCAGGCCCTGCTGTGGCTCACCTCCTTGTACAAACCTGCCTCCGTGCAGCTCTGGAGACATTGCAGAGGAGGCATTCCGAAAGCAAATGAAGCAAAGCTACAGCAAATGTGCTGCTGCTGTGCAAGAACAAAGGCCAAAGGCCATAGCACTGTCGAACACGGGGATGTTTCAGTGCTGCCACTGATGTTTTGGCAAAGGAAAAGCCTGCTCTCTGCCTTATGGTTTTCTATTGGAAAGATGATTGATTTCCTCCTGGAACTGTCCTGATACCAAGTGGTGGTTACCTGAGAAAGCCTTATTCATAAACTGTCGTGGGTAATCAAGAAGGAGGGGAGAGACCTGTTTTTAGCCCTGGAGAGAGGAGGCCCTTACAGTTCAGCTTTGTTCTGGACTAAACAAGAGGAACAGTGCACATGTGGTCTTCATTAGTGATGCTCCTTTGAAATGTCTCCAAGTCCTTGGGTTGTAACTTTAGCACACAAAGGGGTAGGGGAGTGAGGAAGGGAGGAAGGGAAGGAGGGAAGAATGAGGCTGCTGGAGCCATCCTTCTGAAATCCAGACATGGACAGACTTTTTCTTATTTTCCTTACCTCCTCCCTGCTTTCTTTCTTGTTCTTTTCTTTTTTTTCACCCCAGCAGGCACAGAATTGTTCTTTACCTTCTCATCCAGGAAAACATATTTCAAGAAAATCCAA
>NW_009944038.1:13109-78671 GCF_000696875.1 Nestor notabilis
AAGCAAACCCAAGATGAATAATCTCTTCTAAATTACAAGCATTAAATAACAATGTGGAACAGTTATCTTGTTGCTCTTTATGCACATGTGCTTGCATATATGCTTTTGTGGTTTTGTGAAGCCTGTGAGTTTCCAGCAGCCTGGAGTTTAAAAAATGCTTTTGAAGGAGTGGTTACAGAGGAAGCAGGAGAGTGGGGACTGATCTGGCATGCTGAAGCAATGGATGCTGACTCCTGCTAGTTAGGAACTATGTCACAGAACTACAGCCTGATCATGCCTTCCTACTGACTGCCTGGTGCTTCCTCATGCTTTAAAACTGTACACCTTTTCTCCTCCCCTGGAACACTAATGAAGAAGGAAGACACTTGGAAAAAGCCATACTAACTTTGCATATATTATTTTCCCGTGACTGTACCCGTCAATTAATAGCATTCCAATTTCAGCCCCCTTAAAGTCACAGCTACACACGAATGGCTTTTCATACCAGAAATCAATTAAAAACTGGTGAAAGCTAAAGAATGTTAGCAGAAAAATAACCAACAGCAAATACAACGTGTGTTAACTAAACCCAGAGGGAATCTGGATTCCCCCATGTAGCCTGTGGGAAATGACGTAAGCATGAAACTCTCTCACACAGAGAGACACACGCCAACCCCCTTTCCCATTTGTGCTGCTTTCCCAGGGACCCTGAATTTCCCAGGTAATGGACATTCACATGACAAGGATGACATCCCTGTCACATGGGCTGGAATAAAAAGGTGCTGACATGGAAGAGATTCAGTCACACAAGTGCAGGAAGGCAACAGCTGAGACCTGCATCAGAAACAGCTGTCCTTTCATGGCAGGACTGAAGGAGATTGCCAGATCAGTCTACAGGAAAAGCTTCTCTCTGTGCAGTCCTCACCATAACTGCTGAAACAGAGATTTCTGCCCAGCTGAAAACAACTATTGATGTTTGCAGGGCTGTGTAGTCAGAGCTGTGGTTAGCAGCTGTAGATGAGAGAGGTCAATGCCTGGGTTTTTCCACAGCCACTCAGTCTCTAGAATGTGTTTTGCCTTGGTTGTCCTTTTTATCCATCCTTTCCTTTCAACCAATGCTATAATATATAGCAACAAACCAAGGCTGCACCCTACTGCACTATTGCCAAAAGCACAGTCCAGACTCTGTTTAACAAATGAGGCTTGTACAACAGAATGAATAGTATACAGAGCAATGAGTTACTACACTTAACTGGGCAACACATTTCACCTTGCCTACATAAGGATTCGCCGTTTCACATCAATGTAAGGCTGCAAGACATCATTCAGTTTAACATATAAAAATGTTGGGTCTTGGGCTAACTCACATGGCATCAAAGTGGTTCTTTGACAGATGCTGCTTTGGTCCATCTCTGTCTGCCCAGCATTGTGCGCAGATCGTGACATGGCCTGCCCTCTGCTCTTCCTTTGACATGGGGCAGAGAGGCTCCAGCTTTTGGGCAGAACTGGGAAAGTTCTCCAGTGTCCTACACAAGGCTTCTTGCTGATGGTGAAACAATCTTGTGAAATGTCAGTAAGTGCCAAGAAGAGTGCGGGAATGAGAGGTACAGGCTATTTCATGCTCACAACATATTAATCCAGAAAAAGTACTTTGTTGGGCTTCATTATGCACAAGCACTCACAGGCGGAGTTTTAAGATGTGGGAGTCATCTCCTCTTGTTCC
The DNA here is from genome assembly GCF_000696875.1 of Nestor notabilis. Classification (NCBI taxonomy): domain Eukaryota; kingdom Metazoa; phylum Chordata; class Aves; order Psittaciformes; family Psittacidae; genus Nestor; species Nestor notabilis. The sequence continues at coordinate 14,812 of NW_009944038.1, forward strand.
TCTTTCTGTACCTGTTAAAAAAATGCAGGAAAATACTATTCTCCCTGTGACCCACAAAATGTTATCTATAGAATGGAATACTGCAAACTCCCTAACTTTCAGGTGCGCAGATAACCTTCTTTAAGTATATAAAAAAATACTTAGAAGAATGGGTGTAGTGTTTTGAAGCGTGATTATGACTAATCACATATTTTAGGAAATCAGCCTCACTCTAATCTCCCAGCAGGTTCACAGCCAGGCAGCTCTCCCAGTTGATAACGAGGGAGATCAGAACCAGGCCCAAGACAGTAATTTTTATATCACTTTGTATCCTGGTAATGAATACAAAAAGGGAATATAAACCTTTTGTCTCTGTACTTCTACAGACACATTTCTTGTGTATTTATTGCACTCTGTTCACAGGCATTTCTAAAAGCCTGGGATCACTCCTGCTCTGTAGCTCTTTAAATACTCATTTGTGGCAGAAAACCAGCTCTGAACAACACAGGGCTGCCATTGCCTGCTTCTTATCTCAGCTTCCCCAGCCTAATCCTCTTATAATGCCATTGGCTTCAATAGACACATCCCTTATTAATGACACTGTAAATAAGATCAGATCAGGCTGTAGCCCATGTTATTTTATGAGAACACAAACAAAATAGTCAAAAATAGCCAACTAAAATCTTCCATCCAACAACAAAACTAGAAATCTTTTTTATTCTAGTAGTAGTAGTAGTAATGGTAGTAGTCAAAAAGGTTGGCTTAGGTAAATGCTAGTTACCAAATACCTAAAATGTATTAGTATCGATACACACACGAAAGTCAATAAACAGACTAATACAAGCTCAACACATATGATGCAATTTTGTTTCAGACCAGCTACTAATGCCCACAGATATAATTGCAGTTTCAATTTGGAGGTGTGGTGACAAACTATGTTGTCACTGCTTACTCCTTTTCGATGACAGGTAAAATGTGCCATATAAAATAGTGCTGTACTCCAACTGCATTGTTGGAGCTTTTTCTGTCCAAGTGGTCCATTTCCTAATACACTTCAGCTCCTATAAAAACCCCTGTGTGTTTGCCAGAGCCCCTTGATGCAAAAGCAAGGAGCTTTGATGAGCAAAGGTTTAGAAAAAAACAAAATCCAGATTGTGAGAAGTAATAAAGTAGTTCAAGGACTTCAGTCTCTCTTTGGGTAAAGTCATAAACTATTATTTTGATTCCATTTCTATTGCATGTAACATAATCCAAGCAAAACAGAAAATTTGGTCTAAAAAAGCTCCAATAACAAGACTTAAAATTTAAAGCTCATATATTCATCACAGAAGTTCACAAAGTAAATCTGTCAGTGTTGTTGCAAACTGTGCTGGTCACTGGACAGCTGGTTTTCTACTTTTACAGAGGATTATATCTATCTGTAGCAGGCAGAGGTACACTTTAGATTATCATGCACTGAGTGATGAATCACATTATATTTCAGAAGAGCACATATTTTTTGAGATATGCCCATGGTTTTGTTTGTATCAGAAATGATGTAATTTCTTCCCTGTGTTATTTTGAATATTTCTGTTGCCTGTAGGGACTAGAAATTGCAGATGCAGGCAAATATTTTTTGCAGAGTTAAATAAACATTTTCAACCAGTTTGAAGTTCGGTTTCAGGTTTCAAGTTCAAATTCATTCTTATGTTATCCATATGTTTTCCCACTCTTAACAAGAGAAACTTTCTATAATCTATATAAATTTCCATTAATAAAAAGCTCTGATCTAAATTTTTGTAATATGACCACTGTTTCCACATGTCAAATTGAAGGTATGTTATTTTCAGAAAGTAAGAGCTTAGCACGTTCTAAAGCTTCAGCATCTTAAGTGGGAAATCTAAATATTATTAAGTGCTTTACAAAAATTACTTCTTCCTTCTGTAATGGGGCTGCTCATAGTAGAAACACAAAATTATTACTTTTCCAAGCATTTCAGAGGCACTTATTTGTACCACATAGTTCCTGATATGTCTAACGTATTTAATGCTTATTAACGTGAAAAAATACATTCTTTATTAAGCAATTTGAGACCCAGTGGCAGAAAAACTGCTCTAAAAGATCCTGAAATTAATAACAATAACAATAAACTGCAAGTACCAAATAATCATTCAGATCTTACCATCCCATCCATGAAAATAGAAATAACAATCCTACTCATTCATTGCTTTCTATACTTTGTGTTACTCATGCTGATTTATTCTCTGTGATACAACCACCTCAGCCTTTCTAGTGTCTCTTCACAGGGACTGTAAATAATCTCGTGTTATGCCCCTGTGTCTTTCCTCATTTTCCTCTTCTGCACAGTCCTTTCAGCCCCAGGACCGATCACGGTACTACAGCTATAGCCACTGCTATCTCTAAAGGACCCATGATACTACCCCACCATGATTCCAATTTCCCAAGTAGCTATGCTGAATTTATACAGTTTTAAAGGTCTAGTTTTCTAACATGCCACTGCACTAATGGTGATAAATTGAAACAAGCCCCTAGAGAAGGAAATGACTTGATACAAAGACTTGATCAGAGGTGTGGAAAGGCTGGGCACATGAAGGCACCTCTCCTCTCTGCATCTCTGAAGGAGAAGCCAGTTAAGCATACATACAGTAAAGCCCCTATAGCTGCACCTGTAGCTGCTTCCAGGAACAGCTGCAAAATGTACAGGCTGACGGACTGGGGAAGCTGCTGCTGAAAAGATCCTGATGAAGTGAAGAGAGAGATTTTGCTATTGTCTTGGACTTGATTCTCACTTACACTAAAAAGGACCTTTTATACCCCAAGTCTGGGTCTTAGAGAGGGTCAACAGAAAGAATGTAGAGAGTTTTTGCACTCACGGAAGAGCTGAAGGGGAATATATGTATAGGAGAGGGAACAAACCTGAACGTGGTGAGGCACTGCACTGTTTGGCTTTACAATATACGGTCAAGAGTGACTGCTCTTAGGCAGACACCAAAATACTGGTTTTTAATACTACTCAGAAATGAACCTTCATTTTTCCTGGTTTAAAATGTCTTTACATGTGGGAAAGAATAGTTGCCTCCTGGCTGCAAGTTTTTTAACCCAGAAAGTAATAATATTGCTAACTGCCAGACCTGCAAGGTTAGTTAAAAATATGAGCCCTGCAGCTTTGACTGGATTAGGAGAATTTAAGGATCCGATATTTGTGATAAAAATCTATTTATTTACAAGAAACACGTAATGCTCAGTTTCCTTGAAGACAGCTGGAGTCAAAGAGCAAAAGACCTCTTTCCTTTCTGTGCCAAGACCCTTTTGTAATCTGTGCTTTGTCGGAAGCTCTCTGCATCTTAATCTAGGTCATTCTTCCAGGCCATGTTCTTTACATCCGCTGATGCTGCCTTCTCTATCTTAACATGACTGCTGCTTCACTTACCTTCCTTTCTATTTACTTATGTATCACCATCAAACAACAGCCACCAAAACACGATATGCTGTAGAGATGTCATTGCTTTGGACTGGTTCTCTGTTGGGGCAGAGAACACAGTGGTTTCTGCTGCCTTGTTCCATGATGATTTTGTAACCTGTTCCTTTGCATCATCTTAAAAGATAAGGACCACACCTTTTCACTTGCAATTTTTGCAGAGGTTTTGTGCAAACCAGCAATGAGAGTCTTGAAAACACCTACTTCATGAGTTTTGGCATCCCTGGACATGCAAATGGAATGGCAGGCTGTTTTCCTATGTTACCTGAACCCCTAGCTGAACTGTAAATGGTGCTTATTCTGATAACAAGCTGCAAAGTGCAAGACTACATTGTCATAGTTGGAAGATCAAAAGGTAGAGGAACTCTGGCACATTGACCTTCTCGAGATGCTGCTCACACCAGTAGGCTGGATACACTGACTTACTTTTGATCTCTCTTTTAATTATTGTTCTCTGCTGCATTGCAAAGCAACAAATGAGGTATTGTTCCATTGCTGGTCACATTTTACTTGACTTTTTATCACCATTTGACATAATAAAAAAATAACTATAGGAAAACCAGAAGCTACATTGGATAAGTTAATTCTATTTAATGAAAAATGCTACTTTGAATGTTCTAGAAGCTTCAGTTTTGTGACAGAAACTGCACTTAAAGATCCTTCCTCTATGCGAGCAACAGTAATTTTTATTTACAGCATGTATCTTTGGGGAGAAGTTTTCTTTCTTTCCTATTTCCTTCTTTCATTAAAAACCACCTGAAGAAAAAAAAGGCTAAAATATTTGATGGGAACCTGTGTCAGTCTCCTTTTAATGAACTGTATGGGCTCCTTTGTGGTAAGATAATTTCAATTATATAGAAGTCAAGCTTCAGTAAATTCTCACCTCTTCTAAATGAGGTAATGGTGCAACTTTCTGGGTAGCCATTTTCTCATCCCTGAGAATTGTATTTGGATAAATAACTCAAAATAAAAGCTCCCACGAGGGTTGATGGTTGGTTCTGCAGCAGTATGTTCAGCATCCCATATGTACTACCTTTCCCCAGAAATCTAGCAAAAGAGGTCACAGCAGACATGCTTGTCAGAATACCAAACTGCAAACAAATGCTGCTTAATATTCACAGAAGGCAGTTTTTACATTTGGAATTGATAGCATACACACAAGAAACATGATTCCAGCTGTTAGGCCTCTGTAGTGAGAGGAAGAGAAGTGTAACATGACCTGGACCTGGACCCTGTCAAATCGGCTCTGAACTGGACTGAATTGTTGCAACTGAGTTCTTGCAAACACGGGTTCTTTCTGGTGGAATTGGAATAAAATATTTTGACCAGAAATGACAAAATTGCAGGAAAAGTGCAAAATCCTTAAACAGAAATAAAGCGATATAACATAAGTGAAGATTTATTTGGTTATGTGAACCTTTAAGAGCAGCTGAGCAAACAACCTAAGACAGTTCTAAATGTTCTTCTTCATATCGTAATTAAGGTTTAATACCAACCAGGAATGAAAGGCATTGCTTTAATATAACTTACAGGGAGGTAACGTAAAATGTGTTCAGATTTAGTGTCAAATAATGAGTATATCTCTTGTCAAAGACTCAGTGTTTGGGTTACAAGATGTTTCAGAGTAAGAGGCTCAGCTCAAATTTAGAAGTTTCAAGTTTAGAAGCTCAAGTTTAGAAGCTTCCAAGTTCTTTCAGTGTGATTCTGGGACATGACAGCCTGAGTCTATGACAACTGGCAGCTGTGGTTATCTTGTGGGTGCTTTTATGAAAATACATTTCCATTCACAATAGAACTAAAATGGAAACTCTATTTTAAAGGCCCTTTCAACCTGACTGGCAAAATCGCAGAAGAAAACTAAGCTAGCCCAGTAAAAGTTCTCGAGACTTGTAAGGGTTTAGATTCAAGATTTTGGGATGGATTTGCAGTTTAAATATCAGTTGCCCTCATGCAATATGTAGCAGATAGAAAATAGCCCACACTACAGTAGCCAAGGAACTCCCAACTCCAAAACATGCCCCAGCTTATCCTGCATCCATTCTTGTGCCCAGCAGTGAGGGACAACATTGACTCTGCACACAGGATGGCCAAAAATCTGCAGCGAGAGTTGGAACATATAACTGCAGTGATTGCCAGTGTCACCCATGGTGCCAAAAAACATACAGAAAATGTGCCTGTGCCAGAGGGAGCCTGTTGGGCTACACCTGTTGCACAGGTAGGGCAAGTCTCTGTTCCCAGATCCCCAGAGCCCACTAATTCACGGTGTGTGAATGGAAGAAGACAAAGCAAATTATAAAGGGTGCCTACATGAAAGTTTGTGAGGGACTTTTTTTTACAAGGACATGTAGGGATAGGATGAGGGGGAATGGCTTTAAATTGAAAGACAGTAGACTTAGATTAGGCATTAGGAAGAAACTCTTTACTGTGAGGTTGGTGAGACACTGGAAGAGGTTTCCCAGAGAAGCTGTGGCTGCCCCATCCCTGGCAGTGTTCAAGGCCAGGTCGGACGGGGCTTTGAGCAACCTGGTCTAGTGGTAGGTGTCCTTGTCCATGGCAGTGGGGTTAGACTAGATGATCTTCCATCCATGGAACCATTCTATATAGAAATCAAAAAACTGAAATGTTTTTCGTATGCCCTCATAAGCAATAACAAATGAGGGACAGAGACCTTGTGTCTATAACAGACAAAAATACTTACAGACTCCGGGAGAAAAGTATTATGCATTATATGTCTTGAAAAGGGGATATGGGGAAACGTCAAAAAGCAATAACCATATTGCTCCCTATTTGGATGTAGTCCACAGGAAATAAACACAGCAAGTATACTCAAGCAAGCAACAGTTCTCCCCCCTTGCTTTCCCCTTGGAGAGAAAACTGCAATGGTCTGATGTGCACAGAGCATTCTTAATCCTTCTCTGATCTTGTATGCAGTGGACAGACAAAGTTGCATCAGAATGAATTGGCTTAAGACCGGTGAGAACTTTTTTGCTTCTGAATATACAGCGTTCAACATTCACTTTTGAGGCGCTGTGCTGGGGCACCGTTTCTGTGGCAGACTCCATAGTGGGAGTGTATCTTCTTTGTATATGATTACTGCTCCTTAGTTACTGTCTATCTGTGATAACCAGCTAAAAAATAACCTTTTGCTGTCTGGTCAGTTTTCTGCCCAGCAGTTCCTTCAGTTTGTTTTGTGGGTACACACATGTTGCCAGCACAAGAGAAGAGCACTGGAAAGGCCAGACAAGAAGGAAAGGGAAAGACCATAGCTGCTTCCCTTGTGTTGTTTCGTGCCTACCTAAAATGTTCAAGTAACAGCCTGTGCCTTAGGTTGCAGTTACCTTAGCTATGCCATGTGTCCAGTGTATGTAGGCTCTGAAACAGGTAAATGTACTTTACCTCCAAATTGTCTCTTTTATCCCTTCCTCTCCCTCCCTCTCAGCTACATGGTCCCACCTTGTTCATAGCAGCTTTGTGGCTTGATGGACCTCCCATAAGACAATCTAATTTATTATCTCAGTACAAATTTGTCCAGGTGGATAATATTGGATGAAAACAGGGAGCTGATGAGTTAACTCCACTCACAGGAGGTCCAGTGAGATTCGAGGCAAAGGAAGTAGAAGGATCATTAAGATGAGAGCAGAACTTGCCATTTTTGACAGTGGGAGCTTATATTCAGTTCATTACCTCTCCTGAAAACCTTGGATAACCCATGTGAAGTAATGTTTAACTCCCAGAAGCATGTAAAATTCAACCACCGCTTTGAGCCAAGGAGCTGACTCATTTTTGGTCTGCCCCCGCTCAAAAGCATTCAACTCTGAAGCTAAGCAAGGATTTAACCCAACTGCAGGACTGACTTTCAACAGGAAATAGCTTCCTCATCAGGCTGCAAAAGCAGGCTTACATTTTCTTACGTACTCTTTGACTTCCGCACTCTTTTATTCTTGATTGCACAGTGGCTAACAGTCTTTCCTTTACCCAGGTGGCTATAAGTCTTTCTTGGAAACCTCAGATTCAATTGCCTTCTAGTGAAAGACAATGACCTAGAAAGCAAGGTCTCTTAATTCCCATGAATATGTCATTTTTGCAAAAAGAGTCTTTCTTTTCCCTATGCTATCCCCAGAAAAAGCTTGAGTGTCATGAGTTACCTGGTCTACAGCTGGAGACAACCATCCACCTGAGGTACTCAGTTCTCTCTGTGGTTAGATTTAGCCCAAGCTGGCATTGTATTGGCTCATTCCATCAGATCCTAGCTTTAACGTGTTTGCAGAGAGGTGATATGCAAGATCCCTGCCCTGTTTTATTACTCAAAAGTATTAAAGTATTCAAGAGTTTTTGAGCCTTGAGAAAAAAATAAGAAGCCTACTTTTCAGCAGTTTGGTAAAACTGTTTCATTGTGTTTTGCTGGAATTTTCCTACTTGTTGAAAAGACATCCACTGATGATAAATCGTATAGGACTGCTATTAATAGAGAGCTTTCTTCCCAGCAGCGCAGGCTAGATGGGCTGCACCAAGCTTGCGTCAGCTTTTGACATCAACTTACCACAGACAATCTATGCAACAGCAAAACCTTCAAGGCACTTGGTGGCTGAAGCTGAGCAAATCCTAAAGCTCTGGGGTGAGAACTGCAGCTAACATCAGCGCTTAAGCAGAAAGGAATTTTGTAGCAGAAGGTGACACCTCCCTCTCTGCAGGGGAGCAGTCTCCTGGAGATAACGCACAGACTATGGAATGAACTTCCTCAGGAACTTAACAACTGACCACATTAAAGCATGTTTTTCCTTTTTTTTTTTTTTTGTTTTGACCTTACTCTCTCTAAGGTAAACACATACCACCACTAAAAAACAGGAAAAGAAAAACCACAGTAACAGCCTAACTACCTTACTAAACCAAATCACCGTACTGAAACATAACACCTCCTATAGAGAAGAATCGGCCCCACATGACAGATTTCAGTCGCACCAAAGGCAGAACTGTAAATAGTTTGCCATTACAGAGATGAAGGAGAAGCAAGGTCATGCAATTGCATTGCTTTATATCTGTAGTATCAAGTTCGAAAGGATGCAGATCTGCATATATGTGAGATCCTCACATACCGTAAGAATATGGAAGATTTAAGAGGATAAAGTCGTGAAGCACACAGTAAGCTTGAAAAGGGGTGCTTTGAAACAGTCACTGGCTATGCACAAATGGAATGACCAGTGTTCTTCTCTAGTGCATTCTGGAGGAAATAGAAACTCTTTCTCTGAATTGCTAGCATTGCCAGTATATAGGCTCTTCAAGATGCAGAATCTTATGGCTAGTAGGAAAAAACTTATGTTTCACAAAGTTCTACCTTTCCACACTAAAGAAATGCAACGTGGGTCTCCTTTGTTTGTTCATGGATAACAAGGTAATTTCTCCCTTTTTTTTGGGGGAAAAAAAAAAAAAGGCCAGAATAATAGATAAATGACAGCATGAGGAGAAGGGGAATTTGTGTACGAACTTCTGCTCCTTGGAAAGTTTTGGTTTAAGTTGGGCAAAAGCAAGTAAAAAAGAAATGGACACTTAAATTTGTTATTGGAGAATAAAGTATTTCTAACTTTTACATTTTTCATTGTTTTGTTGGGTGGGGTTTTCTTGTTTGTTTTGATTGGGGTTTTTTTGTTTTGGTTGTTTGGGTTTTTTTTTACTTCTGCAGCTGCAAAATAGTTTCTTGCTTTCTATTGAATAGCTGTTGACTTTTGCTAATGGGTTTGTATAGCCATACTCTGTCAACACATCAGTATTACTAAGTGTTTCAAGAAATAGACTGCCTGATACTTAAATCCACATTCAGAGGTATTTTAATTAAAAGCTCCAGCTGCTTTTAAGAAGCCATATCTAAAAGCTCCCTTCCAAGATGCTGGAATGTGAAGTATGTGGAAAATGTTACCTTACTGGCCTCATGTCTGCCTGTGATTGTGAAACAGCTTCATTATTCTGGGAAAACACAACTACGATTCCAGGCAAAGAGAGAGTCATATAAACTTGTTAAACCTTTAGGGAATACAAATAATACAGAGCCTGGAGAAAATCCTTAATGCGCCATCATGTGAAATTAGGATTGGTGTGAAAGATTGCCATTTGTGAACACTTTGCATAAAAACATGCACTTAGAAAACCCATATATCTAGTACAACTTGTTGGACCTAATTCAGCTTCAGATCACTTGTTCTCAATAAGGTCTATCTTCCTTGAAGATAACAGACTATTTCCATTGTAGTGTGTCACATACAGGTGAAAGACAAGAATCAGATGCTGAACCATGCTGGCCATGCATCTCTGTAGTTCCTCAAGGCAAAGTGGTGTTGTATCTAACCTGTGGGATAGCTTTGTGCTCTGATACAACCTCATCTCTTGACTGGTCAAAACACACAGTAGCTCTTACCCAGCCTGTGAGCCTTTCCAAGGAAATGGGTGTAGTCTTACACACATTTAGAGATAGAAATTCAGTTCTGGGTGATTCTTAGATCTTCGTTTCAGTCACTTCTAGATGGCCACAAAGCCTAAAGATCCAGGGATACTGGGTCGGCAAAAGGGATGATAAGATGAGTACGGCACTGCACCAACATTGATCCTTGCACATGTAGTACACACGTGGTGCTAGAGACGTGAGCCTCAGTTGTAAGTGCCATTCAGGTTGGTGTTAGGGTTCAGGGAGGAAAAGTCATGCCAGGGGGAGCACAGCACCACATGAAAATTGCTCCTCACACATGTTTCTCATCTGGAACACTGACTGTGCCTGAGACCACAGCCTCAGTATTATGGTGTAATTAAGATTAGGGTTAGGAGTCAGGGATCTACAAAGCCTAAAGGTTCAGAGATATTGGGGCTGCAAAAGGCATGCCAAGATGTGTGCAGCACTGAACCAACATTGGTCCTTACACACCTTTCTCATGTGGGACACCCATGCTGCTGGAGTTGTGAGTCTCAGTTCCATGTGCAATGCAGGTTAGGGTTAAGGCTCATGGAGCCACAAATTCTACAGGTCCAGGGACACTGTGTCTGGAAAAGTCATGCTAGGAGGAGCACAACACTGCATCAACATCTCTCCTTGCACACCTTTCTCACCTGGAAAACCGATTGCGCTGGAGACAACAGCTTCAGTGTTACAGTACCATAAAGATTAGGGTTAGTGTTAGGTTTAGGGTTCAGAAAGCCACAAAACCCACAGGTCCAGGGATACTGGGGCTGCACGTATTATGCATAGAGTAGTGTGACACTACACCAATATTGGTTGTTGGGCATCTTTCTCATTGTCCACCTGTTCTGCTGAGGACCTTAGCCTCAGCTCCAAAATGAAATACAGATAGGGTTAGTGTTAGGGTTAGGGGTCAGAGACCCACAAAGCTTACAGGTCCAGGGATACTGGGGCTGTAAAAAGCATGCCAACATGAGTACAGCATTGCACTAACATTGTTGAGAACGGTGTATTAGGCACATCCATTCTGCGCCATAAAGTTCTCTTAGTATTTACACCAATATTAAGTTCTCTGAATATTTACCAAGTAAAAGCTATTCTATGCTGTAGAGCTATTTCTTGTCAATGGTGTTACAACATTATTTGGGAAGTTTTCCAAGTTTGCCCTGAAAATCATGTTGAGTTCCATATCACCTGTATGATGTCAATACAGAATGCATTACATATATGCTGTTTTCTGGCCAGCTAGCGTTTTAAATGAGTAGTTCAGGAAAAATCAATTTTGGTGAGGGCTGACCACAGCTGGCTCGACTATGTTATCAGGACTTAGCTTTGCCAAGCCTTAAAGACTTACTTAACATTATTTTAAACTTTGTCTAATTCAACAGATTCAGAAAATAAAGCCAGGGTGAGGGATCCTAGAATGTCAAATCCCTGCGTATAGAACTCTGTGTATTTCATTTGCTTATTGAATACATTTAATTTATACTATATCTCAGTTTTGCACAATAATTTGAGTGTCATTCTTGCCACAAAGTAAGTGTGGTAGCTGAAATGCTTCCTTGAACAGATGTGACCACCGCATTATGAAATATTGCCAGATGTTGCCTCTTGGACTTTGGAAGACCATTAAAGGAATATGAATCTGAAGAGAATAATGTGGTAATGCAGTGTAACTAAGTTTGTAGTACACCAAAAATGGTCTGGAATTGTCAGAACCCAGCAGTAATTAAAAAATCAGAAGGCAGGGTGTTTTAATCACGTTTTGCACATGGTTATTTCACAATCAGATACACCAAAGTATATACTAGTGAGATTTTCAGGGATAGTAGTTGAAATAGTAGTTGAAGCACAATTAGAGATCACTATTTTCCAGTAGGGATTCTAGCACCATTTCCAGCTTCAGCTTAATTTCATGTAATTCTTTAGAAAAAAGGCCTTTCTGAATCCTTTTGACTGGAATATGTCAAACAAATTACAGTGCTTATAAAGGTATTAAGTTTTTCTAACTTTAAAATACTTCCTGCATTATACAAAACTGTCTGTAAGTCATAAATGGTTAGAACAAAATCAGAACTCTATTACTTTTAGAGATTTGTTCAGAAACAATTCAGCACAGGTCTGAGTGCATCATTTTCTAATTACCTCTGGTAAGCAATAATATTTAAGACTTCCAAATAATAATACTTTTCTCTCTTACACGGTTTGTATCGTCAAATGTTAATCGATCCTTTTAAATTGTGAAGGAGAGTTTGGAAAAACTGTTGTCCTCATCTACAGACTGAGAAACAGGCATACTTTTGAGTAAACCAATAATCAAGCTGTTTACATGAACTCAGAAATTCTAAGCTCAGAACTCAGCAGATGTTTTCTGTCCACAAAGACAAGAGAAAAAAAGATTCGACCAATATATCTGAAAATATATTTCAAATACATTCAACAAGAGATATGCAGTGAACAAGGAAGCAATTAAAACAAAAGCATGTTAATATTTAATAAGTAATGATTAAAGTATGACGTATCATTTACTTTCCCAACACTGCATCATAAGAACTCAAAAAAATCAGTACTCGATCTTTTCACATCCTTACTCCAAAAGTTTATCGTATAACATGAATGAAGAAGAAATAGTTGATTCAGGAAGTTACTGATGCAAAAAAGAATTCCAGGATTCTAAAAATATGCAGTCATTTATGTTCATTAGTACAGCCATAAAAATTTCACAGACAAACAAAGGTTACATCAGTTCTCATGTGAATGGATATGTCAACAGCAATTAGGTAAAGAAGAGCTCCTATTCCACTGTTGCCCCTCCATCCCATCCTTCCTCCAGTAGGGTAGCTTTCACTCCAGGAAGAAGCTGGATGATCATTAAGGAAGATTCTGCTTCCTCTCAAACATGCAACTGTGATGCAGTCTCAGGCAGGGTAATAGAGTAGCTGGAATAATCATAATTTTAGAACTTCTCCTAGAGTGGATCACATCTTCATGCAGAGTTGGTATACTGCACGCTTCCATTTCTCATTGCAAATATTTTTCTGACTACTTCAGTAGCTTCCTTAAGAACATAATATTGGGAAAACAGAAAACGGGCTTTTCAGGTTTTGCAAGTTTGATTTAACAGTGAAAAATAAGGAGGAGAACCCAGAAGCAGTGTCAGAGTACAATATTGTCTGAACAGGTTCTTTTCCATATTCTGCACAAAGAGGGTTTAATGTTTAATACCACATTTACATATCTGAAGATATTTGTTGTTACACAGGATTTTGATTTAACAGTGATACAACAATGTGCTGAAATCAGAATACAAGCACAATATAGCAATTGCAACACAGTACACATGAGATGCCATTTCTAATCTCTCTGTTCACTTTCATGATGTTGGGCATCCCCAGTCACTGGAAAGGAGTACAAGGGTTGAGGCCAGTTCAAACAAGTTGCTCTCTTTGAAGTTCATTTTATTGACAGTTCAGTTTTTATACTCTGTGCTGAGCCATTTATACACTTTCCCCATGCTGGTCTCACTAACTCAGGAAGACATTTACACTCTTTTAATTAACTCCAGGAAAACTCAGTGTATCAGCTGATCCACTCAACTGATACAGCCCTTTATCACAAACAGAGGTCATGGTCCAGTTGCCTTTGTGTTGAGATGAGTTCAGCTGTGTGTACAATAGATGCGGTCACTCTCTAAATTCTTCCCTGAGCTGCATGAGCACATCACCTGCCTGCCGAGCCTTCTTTCATTGTAGGGTTATTCCTAAGCACATGATGCCAAAGAGCTTGTCAGAGATTATCAGCAATTGCTCCATAGACTACAGTTAACAAATACTTGAAATATCATAATTGCTCTAGTGCCATGAAACCAATTCCAAATAGAAGGATCAGGCTTCACTTGAAAGCAATCTGTAAGTTATTCTGGGGGTGGGGGGCAGAGAGAAGCAGCGTAGAAAGCAACCACCCTCTTTCTTTGTCCAGAGCATAAACATTTATTATTTCTTTTCCTAAAATGAGGTAGAGAATCCTTTTCCTTTCCTCTCCCCTCTTTGTTTTTTTCACTTTTACCCAGTAAAAGCATTTAAAATAATTATGACTCAGGAAAAATATGCCTGGACTTCATAAGTGTAGTATTCCCCATTTCCTGCAGCTAGCAGGGGATATCAGGTTTGTAGTTGTGGCTCAACAATGCCCGGTTGCCAAGAGTTCATTTGACTTCAGAGGGACAAAATGGAGTGCCTGGGCTCACTGTGCTGCTTGCTTTGTTTTCAGAAAGCTTGATTTATGCATCACAGAGTCTCCTTATACATCATACCAAGAGCAGAATCTTACTTTCGTGTGGCTTTACTTAGCAACTTGCCCAGAGGAAACCGTTTAAAAAGAGGAATGGTACTTAACCCATGCTTTCCTATTTGCTAAGGTTGCGACTGTTAGAACATTTGGATTTCTAGATATAAAACCAGAATAAAATACACAAATAAAGTATTTTGGTTTGGATCAAAATGAACTAAAAGTTTCCTTTTGCTTGCCAAATAAAGCAAAAAACAGAAGGTGGATGGAACATTTGAAGGTTTTCCATGCAATCTAAAAAACCCAACCTTATTGTTTTTGAAAGGCATTTGTAAGGAAGGCGAAAGAGCAGAAGGTTTAATTTTAGAAAGCTGTTGGACAATAGCTGTAATTTTGCTCTGTAATTCAGTGAATTTTAGACTTTTTGCCCAGGAGTCGAGAAATTCACCTCCATCTTATTCCCTGCCTGCAGCAGTGGTTTGAATTCACATCTCTTAGCTCCCAGAAAAAGGTTTTGATGACTCAGCCATGGGATATATACTGATTGCTTCCCTTCTGTTGCTGTCTTTTGGTCATGCTTAGCCTTTTCAGCCAAAAATGGGTAAGAGTAACACCTTAGGCTACTGGTAGGAGTCTTAAGGTGGTGTGGCTGCAGGTAGCATGAGGGAACTCTAGGCTGCTAGTTCTGTTCTAGCTGAAGGACTATGCAAGGAGTGAGACATTAGGTTTCTAGTTCCTGGTCAGCTGCACCTCTAACCATGTACATAAAGCAGAACTGTAACCACAGGACAGTAGAAGTTTGTACACACGTTTACACAGATAAATAATCCAGAGGTGTGGTTTTAAAGTCACAAAGTCACAAAAAGGATTTGAATCTAGCTCTCCCAGATAAAGAATGAGATGGTCCAAAAGGACATTCAACTATTTTGTTGTTTTAGACCAGTTTTTAGTAACTAGAAATGCTGATGTGATTCACCTTCAACTCACAGCTTTTTTCAGGAAACTATCTTTTTTAGTAAATCATTAAAAAAAGTGTAGTTTCCTGCAGCTTTATGTCTGGCATTGTGCTGATATGCAAAATCACATTATACAATGCATTAGAGCTGAATACCTGATGGTTCAAGAAATAATGATGGAGAAGAGAACCATAAAGACAGCTGTCATAAGCTTCTCTTTGATAAATATGAGTGGGTAATATAATAATGTATATACAGCTTGGTTACTAATTTTCATGTTCTAGCTATCCGTCTTCTGTCTAGTAGAATATCAAACCAATGGACTTCCACAAACCCCAAATACTGCTATTCTTCTGCATTGTTATCAAGTTAAGCAGGGAATAGGGCAATTCTCCCACTCCGATACTCCCATCTGTTTTGATTTACCAGTTTCACATATTATGAAAATGTGCCAAACAGCAGCTCCATCCAGTATGTTTCATGCTCACAGTATATATGTGGAAGATGGTTTAGTATCAGTAATTAAGCATTTACTGGCCTTCGTTTTAGCTCAATATTTCTTCTGTGGAGGGGAAAAGCTCCAGCTCCTGAACAATTTGTCACAGTGACTCTGTAGCATGAGTATGGCATAAGGAAAAACAAATTCCAGCCCCCAGTGGGGTGTGCCAGTAAATCACTAAATGATAAAATCCTGATTCATATAAAACAGTCTTGTTTACATTATTCTATTCCTGGAGGTTCCATAAAATATCTAGATTGCATCATGCTATATCTTGTCCAACTGTTTAGTCAAAGGCAGCCCCTACCTCAAAGAGCTTATATCCAGCACAGACAAGAGAAGTAGTAGAGGAGGCTACAGCATGCCGGGCAAGATAAGGCCAGGCAACAGATTTCCCCTAGTAAGCAAGAAGTCTGTGGCACTGCCTCAATCCCAAGTCACTGCTCTAATGACAGAAACATTCTGCAGCCTACAAAGGCAACAACATTCCCAACTATAAAGTTTTATGCACCCAGTAACAGTTTAGGTTTGACCTAAAAAAAAAATAAATAAAAAGGAAAGGAAACACCACAAAGGAAAAATATGGCCAATTGCTACATGACACACTGACACACACAAAAGAATATGATGTTTTTCACAGGGGTGGAATGAAAGAGCAACCCAAATCTCTGTAGACAAAGGAAAAGACACCTAGGCAAAAAAGATGATTAATGGATTTCTGGAGTCATTAGGTCCCTGGAATCAGGAGCTATTCTGGTCTTACTGGTAGTTTTCTGTCTTGGGTATAACAAGGTATCAGAATAAGGTAAAATAGTCCACAAGATGTAGTGTATTTATAGCATCATATGGGAAAGATACATGGGGAAGAACAGGAAATGCCTTTGTATAACGAGGCAGGCTACACTGAAGAAGTCAGGTGACAAAACAGAGACCTGCTTAGGAATGTACACTCTTCTGAAACTCCTAAGTCAGGGTACTAAACCACTTACATTTCTACAACCTCAGAACACCAAGTATTATATAAAGTGTTCCAGTGGTTTGGGCTCATAGAGAATACTAAATGTGTACCTACCTTATCAGTTGCCGAGTCTAAATCATCTGATGTTGAATATTTTTGGTTTTTTTAAGCCAAATTGAGACATGAAGGAATTCTTCTGCTTCTTCACCCTTACCAACTACCAGCTAGGGTGGATACCTTGAAAGGCCCTGGATAGCCTGGCGGGTCTGCAAACTCGTACCCACATGGAACTGGTATTTGTCAAGGTGAGTACTGTAGCTATTAAAAGTATACAGTCTTTGTAGATATCTTAGCCATATAAAGATTATTTACATCTGACAGCAACACACTAATAAATATTAGGATTATGCAGTCCTCCAAATTGCAAGAGATCATCTGAATAGCTATGCTTACCAGAAACTTACTTTCTGAAAGAAAATAACATTTGGTGATTTAAAGAGCAGGCTTCTTCATTATCCAAGAGCCTGATTGTGCAAAAGTAGTTGATACACATGCTTTCCAAAATATTATTTTATTATAAAAAAAAGAAAGTCTTTAACAAAACATATTAAAAAAATGTAGTCAGCATCTGAAGACTGATTTGGATTCAAAATGGGAAACGTCTTCTGCTCTGGGAAGTGGAGATTTTCACCTTTGTATGTGAGCTCCCCATTCAGTTTCCTGAGCCTCAGATTCCTGAAGTTTCTCTCCTAACTCCATGTTTGTCCACCAGTGGAAACAGCCCAATTTACTGGGAGTCTGGATACTGATGAAAGCCGACTGCACTAAGTGTGCTTAGCTACTTTTAAATAACAATATATATTTTGTCTCTAATGAAGGCAGTCACACTGGCATGCGCAGTAGGTTTACTCATATCACAAAACCATAAAAGCCTACAACATACCTGCAGAAGGTCATTATGTGTCAACATCAACTCACTAGTTCTTTTTTGCAGCGCAAGTACATATTTTGTTCAAAAGATCCTATTTATTTTGGAGTACCTAGTGATAAGCTAGAAAAACAGACCTTTTAAAAACTGTGGACCAATCAGCAGAAACACACCTTGCACTGCAGTAAAATATGGCAACAAGCATTTTCCCCCCAGTGGCATCCATGCCAGAAGTTTCAAACCCCGTTCCTTACCATTGCCTCTCCATGCAATCCACCAACCATCCCATCTGCCAGCTCTGCTGCCATCAAAAGCTCTCTCACCTGCTTGGCTTAAAATTACCAAATTATCTAAATACCTTAAATAATAGAACTTGAAGTCACTTCAACTGACATGGGCCAGGGCACTCCTCCACCATGGCAGATAGCAGCCTCCAGCTGAGGAGCAGCAGAAAAGGATCACCAAAGGCAGTATAGGGAGAGGCAGGAGAAGAGGAGGATGCTTATCCAGCACTGAAGTTTGCACTCCTGCATTTAAAAGCATTTCATCCAATTTCATGTCAGAAGTCCTAGACAGAAGTACTGGCTGTAAGTCTCCATTGTCACCTGACTTTTTGTATTGGATGCTTTTTAAAGAGCCCTATGTGGCAGAATTTTATTTAAAAAAAAAGTTCATAAAAATTAAACTGAAATACTTTAATTTTAGGTGGTTGGATACAAATCAGAAAGTGTTTGTGGCCTGAATAACTAAGGTTTGTTTGGGTTTTGGGGGTATTTTTTGAGTTGACATGAATAAGCAAATACATGTTGACCATTGCTAATGTTTTATGTTTTCTGTGGTCTATAGCTGTGGGCTTCCTTCCTCTTGTGCTTTTGCTGAAATTATCCCCTTCCTGTGATGCACATAATGTCTTGCTGAACAAAACTGTAGGATTTATCTTGGAAGCCCTGTGATTCAGAGAACATTGCAGAAGGTGGAGTCAAGCCAGAGACCCTGCTCACAATGTGGGAATGAATGAGATTTGGTATTACAGCTCCGTCAAGACAATGCACAGCCATGATCTGCAGTTCAGTGTCAAAATAATCAACACAAACCATTGTGATGCTTTGAATAAGCAAAACAAAACATTTCAATGAACTCCAGATTTTATTTTTTAAAAATAATATTTTTTCCTAAGAATTTTAGGATTTCCATTCTAAGGAAGGTTTTGAAATCTGGATTTTGTCCTGATGTAAACTTAAATGAAATTAAATATTGAGATGACAGCAATTTCTATGGCAACTCTAAAATTAATGTGGCTCTAAACATGCATAGCACTTTTTGTGCCATATTGAAACAGACTCATGCGTATAACTGCAGATGTACTGGGACCCTTACGAGACTAATACCTTCAACATTCCTAGTAAACCACATGATGACTGTGTAAGTATATGGCATTTTCTACAGGGGTTATGTTATTCAACATCATCAGAAAGAGGTTTTCTCATTTATATTTTTGTGTCTTGATTCCCATGTACTGTAATCCCAATTGTAAACACAATCCACGAAGTTATAACAAAATGTCTTTGTAAAGCACACATAGTCTTTGTTTCAGGGCTTGAGGTTAGAGGAGTATAAAGACTACATTCAAGGCACTCCAGTCTGCAGCTGGAAAAATGGCTGGAAAATTACTTCCTGGCCCACAGCCAGCACTATGTTTGCTCATGACGTAATGCAATACGGGATATGCAAGGCTCTGATCCATATCTGGTTTTAACCTGAAATGGAGAAATCCCACTACTTCTCTGTCTACAATTTGTTACCAGTCACTTATTGAGAGCCCAGCACATAATGACCACGTTGCCAGTGAAGGTCCTGAGAACACCCATGTGGCCATCCCAGGGCTGTCTATTATAGTGTTCCCCATCACCAGGACTGATCCTGATCCTCGCCTATGGACCAATAGCCTGGACCTCAGCCCATCCCCAAGGAGGTTCCAAATGCCCAGGGCTGGGGCTGCTTTGGTGCCCCTAGCTGTTCTGCTCCTGGCTGAGGGTTGGACAGGCCCTGGCTGGAGCACAGAGACCCAGAAGGATGAGATAGAGGCAGTGGCCAGTGTCTCTGAAGACAATGCCCACAGCATCTCTGCTCCCTACAGGGGCAAGAGATTCTCGCCTGGGAGCTGCCAGCTCTCCTGAAAGAGGAGGGAGAGCCCTCCAGGCCATTCCCACCCCAGCAAGTGGCAGCCACAGCTTCAGTTCTAGCAGGGACCACGGGAGGAAAGGCAGACTGACAAAGAAATGATAGGTCAATCAAGCCTTACACTCACACGATCTTAGGAAGAGAGGACCAGGATCCCTCAGGTCTCACAAACAGCCCATGTCCCTTCTTCCTCTGCTGCAATGTTGGATTTCTCCAGTGGAGGAATTATTCCTGGTATCTTTGATGGGAAAGCAAATGTCCTGTCTATCGTAGTGCTGGAAGGGACCTCAGAAGGTCTCTAGCATAACCCTCTGTCCAAAGCAGGGCCAGCTCTGGGTTCAGACCAGGCTGCTCAGGGCTTGGCCCCATCAGGGCTTGAAACCTTCCAAGGATGGGGGTGGCACAGCCTCTGGAGTGACCTGTTCCACTGCCTTATTGTCCTCATGGGGAAGCAGTTTCTCCCCATACCCAGACTAAACCTCCTTTGTTGCAGCTCGTGCTCGTTATATTTTGCCCTCCCACCCTGCACTGTTGTGAGGAGTCCGGCTCCACCTCCTTCATGATCCCTCGTAGGCATTGGGGCATTGTTAGGTACCCCAAAGCTGTCCCTTTTTGTCAGTCTTTCTGCTGTTTTTCTATGCTATGCAGTGCAGGGCCTCATCACCAGCCCAGTGAGAAGGATGTTTCCCACTGTTCCCACTACATACTCCCTTGCCTTCAATTCACATCGGGTCTAAGGCTGCAGGTTCCCAACACCATGAAAGACTTCACCCTGACATTAAATCTAAAAGACAGAAAGATCACAGAATAAATGGCATAAATAAATTGAAACTCTTTACAAAGCATGAGATATAATTGGAAGTAGAAATCAAAGGTAGGTCAAAGGACAGGGAATAGGAAGCCTCTTCTCTTCTACATGGAGTAAATTACATGAGAGTGAATTACCACTTAAAATGGTTTAGATGTTAGAGAAAAAAAACAGAACTAATGAGTATTCAGGTCACTAGGTCAGATATCTGCTTTAGAATTTTAGAAACCTAAAATTTAATTGCATTCATTACTGCATTGAAAAGATTTCCAGTGCCATGCTGTAGCACTTACCTTTACACAAGCATTGAAAACATCTGAAGATTGTGCTTGTGTGTTGAGGAGGGAACATCTGTGTCCCAGGAGGGGTCTTTCTGAGCCCTTCATGTACGTGTTACATCCATTATTACAAACGCAGATGAAGCTGGTGTCTGAGTACTACCCTGAAATTTGTTTGTCTGGCAGACTGCTATGTCATGCAGAGGTATGTGACCTGCCTACAGCCACAGAAGCAACCAGCTCTGTCAGCCTCTGTGGAGTCCCTCAGTATCTATACACAGCACATGAGAGTATAACCACATAGACATGTCTCCATGTAGACAATGCAGAAAGAGGTGGGAAGGACATAGCAAGTGTGTGAGTGCCTCCTTTAACTTCTGTTTTCACAACACTATAATGGTAGCATCTTCTCTTGCAGCTGGAGACTGTCAGGTAATGCCAGACTAATGTGAACACGGCCATCTATACTTAGCTCCATAATATGTGGCATGAGTGGCAATAAGATGATCAGCTGTTGATTGTGTGATCTAGCACATGAGCCCCTCAGCTAAGCGTTGTTCCCTCCAACCCTCCTTTTTGATCCATTTAATGCCCAGAAGCTAAGACAAACATTAGAAGCTTCTAAATCAGAAACAAAAAATTTGCTAATGAGACTGAGGGGCACTGGCACTTGGTTTTTTGAAGATTAGCTGCACACTCCGTTACTATATGGATGAGCCCTCTTAGGTGTTGATATCTGTATTACCAGATTTTAAAACAGCTCAGATTGCTGAGAAGGAATGATAGATGGGGAAGTGGGGTCTCAAATGAGTAGGAAAAATCTTTGTAGCAGATGGAAACAAGCAAGCTCAATAGAGCTTTTGCTTAAAATTTCATAGAATTGTAAGATCATAGAATGGTTTGGGTTGGAAGGGACCTTAAAGATCATCTAGTTTCAACCCCTTGCCATGGCCAGGGGCACTTTCCACTACACCAGGTTGCTTAAGGCCCCATCCAACCTTAAGGTCGACTCAGAGCTAATTCTGATAAAGTGAAACTCTTATTTCTGAAGGAACTATCTCAGAAAAAAACTCAACATGTGTCTATTTTTTCAACTGTCCACTCTTTGCATACCAGTATGAGGCTTTTGTTAATTAGCCAGCAGCACTGGGGGAAGTAGTATTTCAATATATCATTTAAATGAGAAAGTTCTGGTCTGAGGCCAAGCACATAAGAAGAATGTAATCTGCAAGTTCACTCACTACTATGAACACACATGTCTCCTGTTGTTCTCGGTTATTGTTTCAGGTCTGGTGGGGCTAGCTCTAGCTGAACAGTAGCCAGGTTGTTGTATTGGGACCACAAGGATAGATATGTGAGTTTGATCTCTTGGTCTGCTGGTCTTTGTCCCATCCTTGGCACCTCTGACACAATTCTTAGACAAAATATGGATATCTGTTCTCTCTTCACAGAAATGGGGCTAAATGGCCCTTAGGCTGTCCTAGGCTGTCCTAAGCTTCAAGACAGCACAGTGATTTAAACACACTGAATTCTTTAAATCTATCCTGCAGCATGATGGATTTGCATGTTACTCTTCAGTGATACAGGACAGATGAAAGTTAACAGATGCCCAAGATGTATATGTGTTTCTAAATACCATTATCCTCTACTTCATTTAGCACAGGAAGGATGCAGAACTAGACAAAATAATGAACACACGACTCGTTTCCTTCCCCCGTTTTGGCTTTTTTTTCATATGTCAGAATCTTTTTGCCTTTTCTATCCAAACTGTGTGATTCAGGGTGGTAGTTGTTCTCTGGACCCTTTTTTGAATATTCTTTAATATCTCACTTGCTCGCTTTCCCCTTCATGCAGACATTTTTCTTCTCCCTTAGCTAATCCTACTTTGAGAGAAGCATTTCCTTGTCTCCTGCAAAAAGTCCTCAGATTTGAAATGACTTTTAGTTAAAGGGTTGTAATGACATCTAACTCCTTTGTTCTGCCTCAGGGAGAAATTCCACTGCTTCGAGCTCCAGCTCCTTGAAAAGAAGTCAGACAAAACTTATCCTGGCAAGCTTTAGCTATTGCATTGCCCCAGTTAGTTTCATCTGAATGAGATTTCCTCAAGTTAATGACTTTCCATTATTAGAGCTGTGTCATCATCCTACTGAATTTCAGCCAAATATGGCAGTAGAAAGACAGTAGCGAGGGCACCCAGCACTACATTCACACTGGAATCTGAAATCTCAAATAGAAGGTCCTGATTTAAATTAGAATTCACAAGCTCCACATCAACCGTATCCTCTATTTTATCATGGTTACTTTTAATTTATTTTGTGCTTTTCAAAAGCCCAATCTTTACCATAGCAACAAAACAGCAAGGCCATCACCATACCTACCTATTGCTAAACTCAAACTTGGTTATACAGACATGTTGCAGTCCAATTAAACCTGCAGATACCACACTCCAGTGCTGATCAGCAATCATATTGAGCTCAGGAGCCCAGTATATGATGGGAGGACTCAGCCCAGGCCAAATGCCTAGCAAATGGCAAGTGCAGTTTGCATTTGTTTGATCTTTGATAAAGTGTTTCAGATCATTTTTCAATCATACAATGACAATAAGGCCATTCTAACCAAAAGCAGGTTCTTTTTGAAATATGAGATTCTGCAAATCTTGAAAGTAGATTAATTACTTTTGCTTTAGGAAAGAGAGAATACAGCTATAGTAAACTAGTTATGGCTGGGAAGGAGAGGTCAAAGGAGTAAAAGAGATAAAGCACTCTCTTTAAGTGATATTTTCCTGAGAAGTCAACAGTGCATTTTTATATCACAATTCTAATATAACAGCAAGAAAGGGACATAATCCAGAGTATTAGTGACTTTAAAAGAATGCTATGCCATTAAGTGAATCACAGTTCCAGTGGTGATGACATTTATTACTTTGGATTTGCAAAACTTACTCCAATTATTAATATGACAGTGTGGTTTTGTATGATAGTATGATTTGCACAAATCATCACACAAAATATTGTAAAAAATTCAGTCCAGATGGGCTAAATCTACCTTCAAAAGCCAAGCAGTTGGGACAGTTTTCAATAGCTCTGTTGGTAGCCTTGTAAAAAATCTGCTGGAGATAGTGATAGATGTTTGCCGTTTTACCTGTTGCAAATTATCTTACTGCAACATCTTGAGACCCCAGTACAGATCACAGCACTGAGCAGAAACATCAGTAAAAAAAGAACTATCACCCCCAAAATGTGCAGTTCAAATAGAAAATAGGCTGGGAAGACAAAGGGAGTCATTCAGTGATGTGTGGTAATGAATTCCTACTGTACTTCTCTGACAAGCTACATTCCCTCGTTTCTGCTACGCTGAAAAAAAAAACGCTAATCCTGTTTTGTGATATTTCTTCTTTCAAATATTCTTACAATGTTTGTTTTTACAAGTCTTGCTTAATTCTAGCTTTCCAGTATTCATGAAAAATAATTTATTATTATTATTGTTGTTGCTGTTATTATTTCTGGAATGTGCCTATTTTTCTTTTCTTTTTTAATGATATAAAGAAACCCCAATAGAACAAACCAAAGTGTGATACTTCATGATCGAGATGAAGGGGACTGTTTTGCAAATGGAAAACATTTTAAATATTACATTCTAAAAATAATAAGGAAAAATGCTATGTAAAAGTTAACTTTTACCCAGGAGCTGAATAAAAATAGATACCTAAAGCAGCATAATCCATACGTTAGAGCTTTGTCAATAACAAAATAAGAAACCCCACAACAATTATATCCATTTGTAAAGACTAAGTAACCAATGTCAGTCTCTTTTATGCTTTAGGTTATTTTAATCTGAAATTATCTTTGAAATCCATAAAAAAGGAAGAATCAGAAAGGATATACTAACCATCTCCTCACTGTTGTACAACAAACAAACTTACTGCAGGACTGTAATAGAATAATTTTTATTTTTTTTTTTCCCCAAAAAAAATCAGGTAAAGTGGATCTAGTTTTGAGTAGCAGATAAATCTATCATTTACAAGTCTGTCTGTGTGTATGCAGAGGGAGTAGTTCATATCATGTATATCACATCAGTTACATCTGAAATCAACATGAAAATAAGGCATTTCTCCACTTTTTCAACTATAGCATTTAAAGTGTTAAGTGCATACTGGAAACACATCTTGTTTGCTAGTTTGCCTCAGCAGATGTGGTGGAGATAAGAAAAACAGAGCAGAGAGATTAAAGACATCTATGTTACCCTTCCAAGGTCTCTTTTACTGCTCTCTGCTCTGTTAAACTGACTAAAAATGTTTCAGGAGCTTAATGGAAACAGTTTTTCATAATTGTTCTTCTTTAAACTCCCTCTTACTTGAAGTCTAAATAATGTGGAGTGAGAGGACATCAGAGGCGAGTCATAGGTTAGGGATGATGTGATTATCAGGGCATCTGCAGGAGGGTATAATCCACAACAGGATACTGCAGGGAAGATTTCTCCCACTTCTCTATGTGACCACACTGAATCCCTTTGGTCTCTCTCCCCTGAATGAGCTCAGGAATTTCTGTAGGTCTCACAAGATGGCTGATCTCTATTGCAGGGAGCCAGCATTGTGCATCCATCTGAAAAATAAAAACAATCACTGCAACAAACTACATGGGAAACAATATAAACAAAAGCAGGAAGTCCCGCTTTTTGTGTGCATGTATGCAATGAGTATACCTGTAATGTCAGATTAATTTACGTGCTTTTGGACTTGACAAAGTCTCATTACCTTATCTATTCCTACTCTATGCAGGAAATAAACACTGTCAGTTCAGCTTTACTTTGCATACAGCTGCCTGACTGATTAAATTCATAAAATTTACCAACCACGGACTATCAGGAATAAAGCAAAACTGGTGAGTCTTAGATCAAAATACCATGGTTTCAATCTCAAATATGGGACATAAAAACCAGAAAGAATGCTTTTTAAGTACAGGCTCTGTCCTTTGCCTCTGCACTGGCTGGTTTTTCCACAGCTCAGCAATACAAACCTGCCTTAAACGGACCCTGAGAATGCCTCTCCCTCACAAGAGGAGCATACCAGGCAGGACAGAGGACAGGTCTGAAACA
This sequence comes from Nestor notabilis, assembly GCF_000696875.1. Lineage (NCBI taxonomy): Eukaryota > Metazoa > Chordata > Aves > Psittaciformes > Psittacidae > Nestor > Nestor notabilis. The sequence goes on from NW_009944038.1 coordinate 40,697, forward strand.
TAATCAAGGTAGCTGTGATGAGACTGGGTGTTTCAGGAAGACACAGGTGCTCATCTGACCTTCACCCCAGTCATGGCATATCTGGTACAAAGATCCCTTTGTAAAAATTAATTTTAAACAAGCTTGCTTAGGTGCAGCAATCACATGGAAATCAGCCCTAACATGGAAATGTGGAGTTCCCTGGTATACTTACCACTCTATAACTTAAAAATTAATTTAAAATTATTTAGAATGCTGAAGCAGGAGATTAAGGTCCTTGGTAACACACACTGGGAACAAGCTATGATGTGTCCCATCTTGACTGCTAATGGTGTTGAGTATTGTCTTGTATCATGCAATGCAGCAGAGCCAGATGGGATGCATCACGTAAGTGCATGTCAAAAAGCAAAGGGGCTTGGAAAATGGGTAGAAAATATGCAGGACTTTTAGCTCTGCTTTTTTGCAAAACCATCAGATTTTAAAATATAAAATAAAAAAAAAAAAACAGTTATATTTTTACTGTGGGAAGAACAAGAGGTCAGGCAGCCTACAACTATGTAGATGTATCAAAATTATATAGGCTTCAGAATGTGCATTCCTTTCACCAATGGCCCATATCTGGAGAGGGACACTACCCAAAGTTCTAGCCTTATCATTATCTCTTTACCACTTATGCATGAGAAATGAAAACATTTTGCTCCTATTGTAGGCCTCACTGAGCAGAATGCACTTGCAATCCCCATCCAACACTGACAGATTTGCAAAGGGCCAAATCCTCCAGAGTTTCTTAAGGAATGCTGTTCTTCTCTTTGCTTTTTAGTCACATACTGCCTCTTCTGCTCCCTACTTTTTCTCTCCCATAGTTGATCTAGATTTGTGCCCTGCCTTCAAAAAAGCTGTTACTCTCTCATGTCTATAACTTCTAATACTTTTTATCAACAACAAACAGAATTTTGCAAGACTCATTCAAACTCTGATATAAACAATATTAGTTATTACGTAGGAATAAGTAATTTTCTGCACCAGAGCCAATCTTTATTGGAAAAGAAGGGAGTATGGCCCTATTTTTTTTTTTTTTGACCACAAATAGTTCAATGTTTTTACCTCATTTTCTCTGAACTGCCATATTGTGTTTAGTTTTGTTTTTCGAATTAACTATATAAAAATAAATCAGTTGTCCATGGTTCATAAATCAACACATTGCATGAAATGTACAGACACAGATCTGGGGTGTTTTTTAAGCTGGTGGAAGGTTTTCCAATGGCTCTGCTGGCTTTTGTTCTGTGCAACATCAGATAATAAAATGCAGGTAGACTGTAAACTCTAAGACAAAAATAACCTTCTTCTATGTGGCTAATACAAACTGATCATAACCCTCTTGATCTGGCTCCTGTTTCAAACCAGACCATAGGAGTAAGGAGAAGCCTAGACACACAGCCAGACATAAGATTAGTAACTTAGAAAACCCTTAAAAGCAAAGGAAGTTTTGCAAAGGATAAGCATAAAATACCACAAACAATATTGTAACTATTTTTTAAGACTAAAACTCTTCAAGCAGGATGAGTAGATTGCCCATCAGCACTGAGAAGGGAATGTGATATAGTATGCCCTCTACTACTAGCACAAGTGAATTTGAGGTTTGTGAGTGAATTTAATTAATCAATTATGTTTTGTGTCTATAGGAGAACTGACCGGCTATAAAGAGTAAATGGATTTGTTTTCTTTACACATCTGTGACTGTTCCATTGATCCACTTAGCTCCTTTCAGTCACGGCTTTAGTACACAGCAACGGATATTTTCACCTGTGACACCACTGACAAAAAGTTTTCACCATACTCTTGTTTGCATTATACTCAGGATGAACAGAGCTTTTCTTTTCCACTATAGATGGTAGAAAATGCTGGCTATCTGAACAGCTCTAGTTCCTGCACATTTTGATTCAACAGAGAGCATTTGCTTTGGGAATTGAGACCCTCACTCTTTGCATTTGGAAATAATTCTTGAATTTGGGATAGAGCCATCTGCTTCCATATAGCATTATTCTCTTTATGGGATCCAACAAATTATTTCTATTTGATTTACACAGGTCAGCTCCAAATTTACATAGATGATGAGAAAGGATAAATTATTATGCATAAATGCCTGTACCTAAAAGTCTTTATTGAAGAGTAGAAACCAGCTGAAAGGTGATACTGTTTGCATTTGAAAAAAATTACTAATGATTACTCGAAGGAAGTGCAATTATTTCTGCCTACGTTCTAGAGAGCATCTCTGAACAGGCTCTCCAACTACTGTCTGTTTTGAATCACATTTTAGAGTAAATTTATCAGACAGGCTTTAGTGAGAGTACTTGAGAATACTTGGGGTTCTGTATTTGCAGCAAACGTATGATGATTTACCAGGTAAACTGTTAGCATACAATAATTTCTCTGTTGCATAAGGTCAAGTGGTCAAAGTAATCCAATGAGTCTAAGGACCTGTTTTCCATGACGCTGGACCAGAGAGCAGTTATTCATAGAACAGCTGGGATGGAGAGTTCCCTTCTGCATTTCCTTTCTTTTGGTGTTGTACCTGCTCTATGTCCAGTTATATTTCAAAAGATGCCTACAGTTAACATGTGTGAGAGAGATACAACTGATTACAGGATGGGGAGAGGACATATGACTCTTCAGGGATTATGTGACCCAGCTTGCACAAATGATTTGCACTACTAACCTGAAGTTCTGCAATTCGTCATTTTTTCCAAGCAACTACAGCTTTTTTCTAACCATAGCACAACGTTTCCTAGGTGGATTCAGTTTCCAAGCTTGCAACACCCTGTAGCCTTGTCCCCATCTTAGAGCACATCTGTTTGATTGTACTCAGTATCTTATTCCTATTTTTATCCCATTGGAAAAAAAAATATCATGTTGTGTACGAAGATTTGTACTCACAGAGTACCTGCCTATGCTTTTGCTTGGTAGAAAGTTTCATCCTTAAAATTAAATTGTAAACGTAGAGGGATAATTGAAATGGATCCCCTTTATAAATATAATCTTCAATATTGGAAACAAAAGTGCACATGGAAAGGGAAATGACACATTGTTAGAGAGATTTAGTGATATGAGCAAGTGAAGTTAAAAAACGCTTTTTTTTAACTGCCTCTTTTTTTGCTTTAGGTAAGAGCAATTTGGATTGCTCTGACACCAAAGAGTATAGTTATGTTCATAATGATCATCTCATGACAAAGTATGGGTAGGCAAATACATCCACAGTCTATAGCCTCAATATAAATCACTCCAAGTAAAAAAGCAGGACTGAGAAAGCCAGGATTGTACCGTAACAAAAAACTTAATGAGCAGCTTGGTTTTGTTATTCTGGACCTTGCCTTTGCACTGATTCATAAAATCTGTTAGTACAAATGTGTGAAGGCAGTAAGACATAAAACATCATCAATCAGTTGACTTTTGGTAGCATTTTTGCAACTAAATATATCCATCTACAAAAAGGCAGGCACCTGGCCTAGTCAGTGGAGGGAGACAGGCACTTCTAAAAGACACTGTGCTAGGTTAGGTGTTCAGCAAAAGCAGTAAGATAACAAAAAACGTTTCGATGTTTTCTAAGAGCTACTTAGCAGCAGAAGCTTGACCCTTTACCAGAACAGAAGACTAAGCTCTTTGACTGGTTGTGATGTCAGAGAGAAGCTGTATACAAGACAACAAGAGGGAACTGGAGACCAGGGTGTAGTAAAGCAACCTATGGTCAGTGCCGGGGTTCCAGGCTGCAGGGCTGAATGCTGTGAAGGCAGAAAGAGGCAGACTGAGAACTATCAAACAGGTGCAGGGTATGCTCCTTCCTGTGGGCCTACACCCTGCTGACTCTGCTGCTCTAGAGAAAGGAAAACATTTAATTCCAGAGATTTTTATCGGTCTGTTGATAGCTCCCAATTTAACCCACAAATTGGGGAAAATGAAGCATCTGAAGCATCCAAAGCATCCTCAGTAATTTAGGAATAGATTCCTCCCATGATTCCTACCATGAAACTAGGCAAATGTATTGCTTACTGTGGTCCCTTTTTAAAGTAAAATCCAGGCAGCTGATCTTAGTAAGACACCTTATTATAACATAAGAAGGCAGAACCATGGGACATCTTTAACAAGCTATATAAAATACTTTGCATAATTGTAGCCCTGATAAAAAAGGATTCAACTTACTGAATATGTAATTCAGAGTATTTCCCATGCTTTTCTTCTAATGGATGTTTTTCTCAGGCCTCTACTCTTGTTGAAGCCCTAGTAAATTTGTCATCCATCCTTGACTCAATTAAAAACATTTGCACAATCTAGCTTTAAAAGCCTTTACATTTCCTGCTTCTTCCATGGGGAACCCCTCCTTCAGCCATAATCAAACTCACTTGCTTCAGCCAGGTTCATAGTAAGTGTGCAAAGCAAAGCAAGGCTGTTACCATCTTCATGTGGGCCCAGTAAGAAACCTGGTCTCCTCTCCATAGACCCTTGCAAGCCAGTCCTAGGTCCTGCTACTCAACCTAACATTTTCTTCCTTTAGGGGGTTTTTGAAACCACTCTGTAAATTTATTTTTTTTTTTTGTAAGGCTGGTCTTCAAAACAAAAACAAAGTGAAAAGGACTTCTCAAAAGTTAATGTAAGCCAGATTCCCACATTTTTGCTGAGACCAGACATTTCTTCAGAACTAAAGTCCTGCAATTTCCTCAAGCTTTGACCCTCCTTCCTCTGGGGCAACAGTTTCCCCTGTGGAAAAACTGGTTATTTGGCTGAATTTCACCATCAGATGAAATTTGATCAAATTTGACTCTCCAAATCCAGGCCCTAAGGAAATCATTTACAATTGAGTGAAAAAGCACAGATAGAAATGAGCCCTAATTGCTAAAAAGTCATTTCGTCCCATCTGCGCAATCCCCTTTTCTTTGTATCTCAGTTCGGATGGATTTATATTCTCGTTCCGTTGCAGAGTCCAATTCTCGCTGTCAATGAAACTCATTAGCACTCCTGCAAGGTTCACCCCTAATACCACCATTCCCAGCAAAGTGGTAGGACAAATGTCTGGAAGAGGACTGTCTTCTCCATGATGAGCTATGGTTGATGATGAGCTATGGTTGATCCTTCCCTGTTCCCCACTTCCATTTCTTTCTCTGACGATTCCTGCATACTAGCTCCAGAACTAAATTTTCAGTGTACTTGGAGGGGAAAAGTATGAGTTTGTCCATATCAGAGGGAAGGAAAGAATATAAATTGAGTCCTATCAATCCTATCAATCAGTCATGCATTAAAAAAAAAACAAAAACAACCCAAACCCAACCCTCCCTTCCCCTCCAAAACAGAAATTACCAACAGGCCCCCGCAAACTAACAGCTGACTGGGCTTCAAGCTGACCCAATCAGACTCCTAATTTTATCAATAAATTGCATTATCTCTGGCTAGATTATTTCCACTACAAAAGGTATCTGCAAGGTTATTAAGATCCAAGTGTCTTAATAATATCACAAAGAGATACAGGTGATATTTGTTTTCTGACAGGTTTATGTCCAAAACTGATGCGTCTTTTAAAGGTTTGATATTTTTGCAGACGAGTCTAGGAAGAAACATATGCTGTGCTTTATCACATGTGGAGTCCAGGGTGGTGTGCGGGAGAGGCAGAGCCGGAAGTGGCAATGGTTTGAAGCAAGGAAGCCTCTTCTTGTCACTCAGCCTTGAGATCTTCTTAGTGCGTTGATAAAAACACTGATAAATGCGTATCTCAGTGAAGCTCCAGGAGGACTACTTCATGTTAGGAGATTTTATTTTACAGATTGCCCTCTAGACAAGGGAAATATGATTTCTGAACCTACACAAAAGGCTTGCTGTGCTGTGTGAGTATATTGATGTGGCAGCACTGCAGCAGCTGTGAGCTCAAATGGCTGTGCTGCCGGCATAATCAGAAACATGCTACACGCCAGATGCAGCGAGCTTCAAGAGCTTAACAAGCCAGATAGGGGGCCTGTCAATTCCTTTCAAGGTTAGCAGCAGGGTGAAGAAGGAGTATATATGGGAAACTATCAAAGCTATTACAACAAAAAATTTAAAAAATTAAAAACCACAAGAAAATCACCCGAAGATGCAAAGTACCAGATTATTCACCTATCATACAAATATGTTAGCTTTACAATACTCACACAAATCCAATAGGCAGCCCAATTACAGTACGAAAACCAAAAATCTCATTTCAAAATGTCTGGGTGATATGATTATACCATGTTTACCTTTCTCATATTTTCCAGCAGTCATGAAGGCCTCCTGTGTTGAGCAAAGCTTTCTATGGTAAGAAAGAATCTGCTTTGTTATTCTTAATGTTTTTCAAGCATCTTTCATTGTAATAGAACATCATACTTTTGGCTTGTGGACACATTTGTATATGATTTTTATCTTTAGTTCAGTACATATAGGCATATAGGTTTTATCTTAATGGCTTTCTGGTAAATGTATGAGCTGACTTTCTACAGTTCACATTGTAATGTAATACTTGTACCTGCCATTTTCTGAAATTATAGGTTTTGTTCAGTCAGTAATACAATGCACAAGAGAAAGGTAATACTGATGGTTTATAGCATGTGGATTTGGCTTTGAGGTTAGTGAGTCATTAACATATGGTCTATTCTCGCAAATGCTCACAGACAGAGTCCCTTCAGGCATGCAAGGAAGCACAGTGAACTGGCAGCACTTCCTCTGCATGACTTTGCAGAATGCCGCTCAGTTTTCTTTTTCTGGAGACATACCATGGAGATAGGGGCTGAAAACCTGTCTGTTCTGGACAGAGTTAACTCTGCTGGAATGGTGAAGTGTACGTTTGTTTGCTCCCTACGCTTTTTACGTGTCAATCGTGTAAAAAGTAGACTACTCTCAGTTCTCCTTTCTCTTCCAGTATGTGAGTTTTCTAAGTGTTCACTGAGCGTGCTTTGTTAGGTAGCTACCCTCACTACACTTTCATAATGCTCAGAATCAGTCAGGCTTTTAAAACAGCTTTTTTTTTTTGGGAGGGGTCTTTCTTTCTTGAAGTTAAATGTAGAAACTACTTTCATAATTTTTCATTAATGAAAAGGAAGGTTCAGAGAAGAATTTGAACAGAGAGTGGGAGAAAGTGTCCCTGACCACAGTGGTAACATCTGGAAGTCAGCAATTATCTCTCTTGGTACTATGCAATTACTACAGAAAGTACCAACCAGTGAAAATCCTCAGAAATATATCACCCTTCTCTGATGCCTGCAAAACATCTATTAGTGGGAACACTGGATCTTATTCATCCAGGAGCACCAAGATGAATCAGACCTAAGTGTGTACTAGGAATACATCACTCCACTGTCTTTGGTAATTAAGAATTTAGAAATGTAGGTGTATTAAGCAATTTAGGAAGACGTGTTCACCACACAGCTAAATAAACCATTCACATATTTGTGGAATAGCCTACCTTCACTCTGAAAGACAGATATGAGTAATTTCAAAATGTATTTTCAAGCCTTAGGTGTCAAAATTGTAGCTGTTAACCACAGAGCTTTTTTGAGCTAATAGAGCCTTGTCCAGTAAGTTGCAAAGCTCACAAAGCCAAGTCACCACATCTTTCTTTTCTCTAGTTATTCAGATAGAAAATATGGCTACTATTAAAGACTCACTCTTTTATGGGTAAGGCGTGGGTAAGGAAGAGGGCTCCAGAGCTCACAACCACCATATTCAGGTATGTTCAGGATAGCCCTGAACATACCAAGTGTGCCTTCGTTTTGCTTCACTGTCACCTCAGAAGTTTGATATAACAATATTACTTCTTCCAACCAAAACTAGAGAAGGGTGGCAAAACCATGGGTTTTTTCATACCTTTGGTATCAAAGAACTCACAACCTACAACAAGTAGGGCCTTCCTCCATAGAGGAACCTCTATGCCTTCTTCAACCAACATGGAAGTTGGACACTTGCTTCAGGAGGACTGCTTCAGGAGACATCAAAAATGAAGGTGGACTTAATCTCATTCCAAGTTCTACTTTACTTCTGCTAATGGAAAAGTAGCATTAGCTACAGAATAGAACAGAACAAAAGAAAACAAAAGAAAACAAAAGAAAAACCCAAACCAAAACAAAACGCAGAACTTTGTTGGTTTACATGGTCTCATTCATGCCCATACTACATCTAGATTTTGGTCACAGAGAATGGATACAACCTTTCTTGTTGTTAAAGTGTATGAAACACCAGTTCATCATCAAACACAGTTGGGCTGCTGATGGGCAGATAAACTGTACTGCAGCCTTTCCTCTCTCATGAGGCAGGAGTACAAGTAACACTAGGCAGAGCTAATGAAGGATGGCTCAAGTCCTCTTGCTTCTTCCATTTCCCTGATAAGCCTGAACCAATGCAATTGTAATAACCATCTATTTACTTAGCACACTGTTTCATCTGTCTCTTATCCTTTTCTATTACTCTCACTGCTTTTCATCTCTCACTACATGTTAAAATCACTAGGTCATTGAGAGAAGGATTGATATTTATTTTGCGTTTGTAACAGCTAGTATTGAGGTGTTAAAGGGCATCTGCAGACATTTTCAAAAACCAAGTAAATAATATAATGCCTTTTGAGCAATTACTGCGGCAGTGTTAATACGTATTTGCCCCATTGAACAAAATAATGTTTTCAGAGCAAATGTAATTTGCTTGTAATGTGAATAGTGGTAAATTAAAGTAAGAGGAGATGAATATTTCAACTTACCTAATCTTAGTGACTTGAAATAAGTTAAGTCTGCTCAGTTTTCAGTACAGTTGGCTGGAAGTTATTCATGTTGCTTTCTACCTCTTCTTCAAGTTTCTTTTCCTCCTGAAATGGACTGAAAGCAGCCCTGGGGAGAAGGACATGGGAGTGTTGGTTGATGAGCTCAATGTAAGGCAACAATGTGCATTTGCAGCTCAGAAAACCAACGATATCCTGGGCTGCACCAAAAGGATGTAGGCAGCAGGTTGAGGGAGGTTATCCTGCCCCTCTGCTCTGCTCTCATGAGACCCCGCCTGCAGTCCTGTATCCAGTTCTGAAGTCCCCAATATAGGAAGGGCATGGATCTGTTGAAGCAAGTCCAGAGGAGGCCAGTAAGATGATCAGAGGGCTGGACCACCTCTCCTATGGAGATGGGCTGATAGAGTTGGGCTTGTTCAGAATAGAGAAGAAAAGGCTCCAGGGAGACCTCATAGCAGCCTTCCAGTACCTAAAGGGTACTGAAGGGTAAAGAAATCTGGAGAAAGGCTTTTTACAAGGATATGTAGTGACAGGACAAGGGGGAATGGCTTTAACTGAAAGAGGGGAGAGTTAGATTAAATGCAAAGGGCTCTTCTCTGTGAGGGTGGTGAGGCATTGGCACAGAGTTAGATTAAATGCAAAGGGTTCTTCTCTGTGAGGGTGGTGAGGCATTGGCACAGGTTGCCCAGAGAAGCTGTGCCTGCCCCACCCCTGGAATTGTTCAGGGCCAGTTTGGACGGGGCTTTGAGCAACCTGGTCTAGTGGAAGGTGTCCCTGCTTGTGGCAGGGGGTTGGAACTAAATGATCTTTAAGTTACATTTCAATCCATACCAGTCTACGATTCAGTCTTTCTGTGATTCTATGAAATACCATTGATCCCAGTACAGCCTGTAAGAATGAAAGCTCAGTCACACTGTACTGACACATAGACTTCTTGCTCTGTCTGGCAATTAAAACATAGAACAACCTGATTAATCTTAGCAACAGCATATCTTTTTGTATAAGAGATGCTTTAAAGATCTAACCTAGATCTACAGAAGCAGTGGGTATACCATTCTAAATCTACATATACCATTCTAAATCTACAAGTTACAGGGATCTTTCAGATCACTGACAAATGCAATGCCTTTGTCTTAGATATAGAGAGTAATTTAATAAAATATTTTTCTCCCCCCCAATTTAATACTACCAGGAAAAGGTTCCATTTGGGGCAATATCAACTGGGAAAATTCATAGGCTGGTCCAGTTTGTGTGGCCTAACTTCACATCTGTGAAGATGGCTGTAGCAAGTGACCGTCTTAAGATTCAAACACAGGTTTGACACCCATACTGCCTCATACTTCAAGCAACTAGATCTAAAACATCGCACAAGAGAACACCGCATCTGGATTCATTCATGACATTGGTTACAAATACCTAAAGAGAATGAAAAAGATTGAGGAACAAACTTCTCTATTTTGCTATGACTATTCCAAAATGCATAAATATAAAAACAGTGAAAATAATATAACCAGTAATACTTTCTTTAGGTGATATCTTTAGCACATATGTTCAGTAGAATAAAACGACTGTCCACTAAACCTGCTCTAAATCTTGCTCTGCAGCGGTCTATACAAACTTACCCTAAAAGAATGGTCTTTAGTTACCACCTTTTTTAATGGCAGACATTCACAGAGAGGGCAAATGCAGAAGATTGCTTTATTTCTTCTTTATTCCTTCCCTAGACTAGGAATGGCACTTCTAAAAGGAAAAAGTAAAAACATTTATTTGATCCATTGGGAATTAAATGGTTTTCCACAAGAACAGTTTCCAATTACTACTCTTTATTTTCAGAAATGGACTGTCATTCAGTGGTTGCCTATGATTTCAATTGAAACTCCAACAGTGACCTGGAAATAAATGACTTCTAGGGAAAATACTGATAGCCCAATCTAGCCAGTTGCCCTGCAGATGGTGTGTTAGTTTTACAGCTGGTTGTTATCTGGGCTTTTTTTGGTCAGATTTCAGCATCCGTTATGTCCCTACACAAACACACAGTAACATTTCCTCTTACAATATTTAAGTAAAGAATCTTGCCTTCGAGACCTTTCTCAGTGTTGCAGCTCAGATATGTACAAAATATCAGACAAGCTGAGGATTGTGCTCCTAGGTCTGACACATTTAATCAAGGGCCTCCAGGTCAGCATAATTTAGAGTTTATTTATTTGCCAAATTTAGGACTTGGTCACAATGGCTTATAACCTATTGCAACTCATCGGTTAAGTGATACCTTTCAGGTAGTGGCAGTTGATATGAATGGAATTAATCTAAGTTCTGCCCCTTACACATTATCCCTGAAGACTTCAGTAAGAACTTGACAGACACATTAGTTAACAGCACACTCATGGCTTCTTAATATCATTTTGGCTTATTAATTAATGAACCATGTAAATCATGTTCAATATAGTAATGAGGCAGCCTCAAATCAAATCAGTATGGAGGACAGAGAAGGAAAGTGAATAAGGTCCAGGGTTTTGTAGCCTTTGACTGTATTTGATTTCTCTTCTCCATTGACATACCTTACTAGTTCACACAGCCAGCACTGACAGGGCTGACTTCATCAGCATGGAAATAAAATAGCATGAATCTCTCATCAACTCAGAGAACAGTGAAGAATGGTCTCTGGAACAACCTGAAGAAGTAGTGTTATCAGAAACCAGCTTTTTCATCTTTTCAGATAGTAAAGGATTGTTGTGTGTCTGACCATTTGGGCTTGGAGGGGATCCAATGAGAAGAAAGATTTCTCCTTGTGCTATTTGTTCAGTCTAGGGCTGACAACCTAAAAAAAACCAATGGAGTTGGACACACTGTGCCCTTTTGTCAGTAAAAAAAAGAAAGGCACATCCATCTTTAAGGGAATAACATCCTCATGTACTGCAGAGGACTTGAAGCTAGCAGATCTACCAGGGCATGCCACTAGTGAGTGACAGGCTCCTGCCCCCAGGCTAAAAGACAGAAACTAAAAAATAAAGTGATAGGAGGAAAAAAAATTAAGAAGTACAGATTGGGAATTATCAGACAAATTACAACAAAAGCTGCTAGGATTATCACAGATACAGCAGAAGAAACCATGCAGAGCTCTGGAGGGGTGACCTGGTGAAGGGGAACTCTGAGAAGGGTCTGTTCTCCGTCCCACTGCCATAGGAGAGCGGACACAAAGGAAAGGCAATACCACTGCAAGGGGAGCGGCCAGCTCCCAAAAAGTTTACTCCCCAGGAGGCAGCCTGCACTCTGGCGCTTCTTTACACTGCTGAGTTTCTCCTGGTGAGAGCAAACTGTGAAGCCAAAAAGGGGACATTACAGGAGTATGCAAAGCGAAGGCACCTCTACCAGTCCCAGGTAAACATAAGCCATAGTGGATAGAAGTGGGCATGCAGGCTGTTGTTGCATCAGTATTTGTTATCCCTGAATGCATTATCTAACAAATATTTTCCTGGAGTCTGGCTGTTACTGAGTTCTGTTTGGACATCTTCAGAGCACACAAGTGCAGATACTGAGGTGTGAATCACGGCTGCCAACGTGATCCCTGTCCAGGAAACAAGGCCTTGAGCACCTGGCCTAATAGGAGGTGTCCCTGCCCATGGCAGGGGGTTAGAACTACATGAGCTTTAAGGTTTCTTCCAACCCAAACCATTCTATGATTCTATGATCACATCACTGCATCCCATGTGAGCAATAACACCAGCAAGGCCATAAATCTCAGGGATCTCAGGGCATACCTGAGGTATCATTAGTTTGAACAGTCTATATATAATGAAAGATTGACTCTTCAGTTTTAAGCCATTCACAGGGCTATTTCACCAGCATAAAAAAAAAAAAAAATCCATTTTTCTTCTTTCTTCTTTTTTTTTGGTGAGCAGACGTGGTTGAATAACTGGCCTGGTAGCAAAACCACTGAGTTCTTGTACTGCCTTTGCCAACTTGTGTGACTGACAGCATGTAATTTCACTTTTTTGTCTCTGATAGTATATGAGGATAACAGAAGTCCAAGTGGTTTTGAGAGACCAAATTCACTAATATCATAACCCAAAGCTCATTGAAGTCAATGGAAAAGCTCTCAATTATCTTGAAGGGCTTCAGGCAAGACCTTGCTTATTCAGCATAAGAAGCATTTGAAAACCCTTTAAACAGTGCCATATGTGTACAAAGATATTGCTTATTAAAGGACTGAGGAACAAACTTTTCCACTGATATAAGTACAAAGGAATAATACTTCTTCACAGCCTCATTTTTAGCAACCGTTGCTCCTTCTGAAAAAAACCCCATCACATAACACAAATAATGTCAATGCTCACAATTGTCTTCAATACTCTATCAGACAATGCATTTATTCTTAACACATTTTTAACCACTGACTCCTTTTAATTTGCAGAAAATGCAGATTTAGACAGATCTAAAGGCAACGCAGTCATATAGAATAGCTGTCATTCTTTAGCAATTTATGGTCAGTCTTTGTAAACCCTTGTGACAGGTTTCAGTTGATTGACAGCTTGTGGGCCAGAGCCCTACAGACAGGTTTTAAAGCTTCAAGACAGACCTAATTTTCTCTAATAAGATTAGATGTTGCAGTTCAAGACTGCCGTATGAATAAAAAGCCATCATTAATAATGTTCTATCTACTATTGTGCTCTACAGGGACTGACAAACTTTACTGAGGCTCTAGACTGAGGTCAGTAATCTCTTAGATCTGTTGAGAGCCTTTATGGTCACAACAATCTAGCCAAGGTCAAGGTCTTTACCATATCTGGGTAATTTGGTAAGAAGCTCAGTAACACAGTGATGTGCAACAGACAGCAGTTTAATCTTCTTCTTTTCAGGCAAGAGCACAAAAACGTCACAGAGTAGGCAGTTCACATTAATTAAAACAAAGAAGAGAAAGGAGAAAGGTGCTATTTTGAAAGCAGTTGGAAATTACTAGTGTTAAAATCCTGGGCTATGTGATATTTCTTGAATGAAATCATTTCTTGAGAAAAGAAATAGAACACTCAGTGACACTAAGTTCACTTAGATATAATCAAATTATTCACTTAAGTTACAGACCACAATAAAAAAATTAAGTCAAATGTTTCCGTGTTTTCTACAAAAAGGTGTCTTGTTTCTTCAGTATGCAATATCTTTGTGGAAAACTTTACCTCATAGCCATTAGAAATCTTCAAACTCTGCTTGAAAGGATTTTAAAACATCAAAGCACCTTCTGTTAAAATTACATGTATTATTCAGAACAGCTTGCTTGTCCCTCTGCATTTTCAAAAAGATCAACAAATTAGAAAACAAAAACCATCATTCATCCAGTCCTAATAAAATAACTGTTTAAAACAGTTGTGCTTGAGGGTTTGGAGTCCCCAGCAGTTGGAGTATAAAATGAGAGAAAGTGGGAAAGATAAGGTTGCAGGGGAACTCTAACCCAATAACCCAGACATTCTGCAGGCAGTAAATGCTGAAGTATTATCATAGTAATTGACATCACAAGTGCTCCAAGCGAAATATATTGATTACCAAGGTCAGCATTTTAGGCAGCAACAGCAGGCATCCTCATCCATTAGCCCTGAAATATTGATTTCAGTCAGGAAAATAGAAGCCAGAAAAGGAAAATACTTGAGCAATAAAATGATCTTTCTTTATCTTTGCCTTCCAGACATGGGAACAGAGATGCTGTTCAGAGTATGTCAGAACTTACAGGATTGCAAAGACTCACATGGATTTCCCATTCCTCAGGCTATTCATCATGCATTCGTATTCAAAATGGCTATAAAAAAGACCACTTCAAATGTAGAAAGCAGAAAACAGACAAAGGCATTGCTTTGACTTTATCTTGCTTGATAGAGCAGAAGTGTATCTCAAAACTACCATTAGAGAAGTTACAAAGAAGGTGCTTTTTAAACAAAACCTGGTGAGTGCCAAATGCTTAATTATATAGCAAACACCAACCATTAAGAAAGTCTCCCAAGGCTCTCTCAGATTTTTAAGCTGTATTACTTAAAATTAAAAGCAGTGGGACTAAACACAATGAACTAGATTTTATAAACCTGGACAGAAGTGGAAATTTTTCCCAAATCTTAAACAATTCACAGCATGTATTTTTTTAAAGACAGAAATAATTGTCCATGCCTTCTTTGGCATCCTTCAATGTATGAAGCCATGTTGTAAAAAGGTGCTTTATGACAATGACTATAATTATTTTCTAAATCCGTACCTAGAAGGCAAAGTTAAACATGATTCTCAGAATAGCTAACTCACCAGGGGTATGATATTAGTTTTTTTTAAATAATATTCCTGGTTCCCTGCTGGAAGTACTTAGCTTTGTGCTTTTTTTATCTGTCACACAGCAAATTTTCAGGAGGAATAGAACAAGGCTAGAACGGAGCCCAGCAAACCAACTGCTCTATGCATATGGGTATACTGGCCAAAGGCAGGTGGACAGAGTACACTGTGTGCATTTGAACAAATAGCTGGCATCTGCATGAATAAAGCCATGCAGGAAAAGCTGCAGCAGTCATAACTACAGCAAGCAGCACACAACTGAATAGTAGTGGTTACATCCCAGGGAACTTGAAACACATAACAAAATACAGCATGGCTGGAAGTGAAATTGCTGCCTTTCAATTTGAGGTTATGGTAAGAAAAGGTAGCAAGTTAAGTGGCTATACAAAGTAATACTGAGCTTGACTTGGCTATTTTTGATCCCAGCAATCTCTAGGACAGGCTTTCCATAGAAAATATGTTTTTGTCTGGTCCTTAGTATTGACAGTCTACCCACTGGATCACAGAAGTGAGAAAACTACCAATTGCTCTGGCTAAAATCCGGACTCACCCATGGAATAGTGGTGACTTTTCAAAACTAGTTTTTAAGAAGGAATTTGAAAATGGTGACAGATCAATAATTAAAGCAGGACAGAGACCTTACAACACTCATCCCTAACATAAGCAAACAAAAAGGAGTAAAGGAAAACTGTCCAACTGCTATATCTGGCCTACATGTTAAATCCAAAAAAGAAGCCCTCAGTACATAATGCTACAGTGATTTGCATTATTATGTAATCTCTATTAGGTATTGACTTCCTATGCAACTGCCAGGACTCTGTACAAATGAGTCAGGACTGCTGCCGGTACATGGGATCAGCACTTCCTGCCTTCCCTTCTTTACAATGCTCTTAGATGAGATAAAGCTATTTAAAGTTACTGTTCTTTCCACTTCTATACTGTCTGCCATGGGACAAGTAACCCTGTGAAAATCATCTAATCTGTTCTCACACCAATTTTACATCAGGCAATCAGACAACTTTGTTTATATTTTCCATATGTATGTCTTCATAAAGGAGAGCAAAACTTCATCCTCTGCACAGAAATCCGAATTACCAACAGACAGAAACCAGCTGTCTTTTTTTCACAGGTTTAGCAGTTCAGCTCAGGTGAAAAAAAAAAAATCTTACAATACAATTAATGAGTTCTTCTTTGCCTTCAGAAAAATTTTAAGAGAATTTTTAGCCACTTCCCATTTCTCAGAGAGTCAGTCTAGACAAACAACATAACCATCAGCAGTATTTGCAAGTGAGACAAGTAACAAATGGTTAAACATTTAATGCCTTTAAATTGGAGCAATTTCCTTCAAGAGAAGAGAACATTCAATTCCCTGGAGCAATTGGCTTAAGCAGAAAGCTCAACTTTATCAATATTATGTATTTTTCTAACTGACTGTAAGGTAACTAGAATTAGCAGAGCCCATAGCCTAATTTCGTTAGGTACATATCAAACCTTTCAAGGACAGAAATATAAAAATTGATTAATTTTGTGTAAATCACAGCAGGCTGAAAAATCCCAGAAATCTCATCTCTACTATCCACCAGAGTCCTGGCTAGCTGAAGTCTCTCAGAGGCTTATGGATGTTTTGTTCTCTTACTCTCATGTCCTGCTCTAAACCAAATGTTATCAAACAATGTAAAACTCTTTTGTACATAATAGGAAAAAAAATACTTCAAGCAGATTACAAAAAAAATTGGAACTGAATGAAATTAAAATCTAACACTCAGCCTATGTAGCTGCAGGTTGGTCTGCTCCTGGGATTGACTGGGAAGAACAAACATCCTTTGAGAAAGATTCATGTGGAGATTCAAAAATTTTTCTGGAATACAGAAGTAATGAAGGAAGGAGCTATGCAGAAAACACTCCTAGTAACCACAGATTTAGCTCTTTAGAGATATAAATAGAAAAACAAACTATTCTAGAATGGGCTCCTGCCTGCTAAAAGAGACACATTTTTCATCAGTTCTTACACAGAGCTAGAGTTTTATGTTAGCATTCGTGTATAACACACATGCTCTATAAATATTAAGAAACGCCTGGGTCTTTTTGACTGTCATTATGGACACTGACTTCTCATTTCTGGTTAGAAAAATGATAAGCATATATTGAAAAAATAACTCATATAACTTGTGAAAGAAAACATTTTTTCAGACATACAATGACTGCAAATGACCACAAACATACAATGACTGCAAATCTACACATTTACACCAGTTACTATATAGATACTGATATTGATTCCTAAACTCTCACTCCCATAAGAGACTCTGAGGCTAAAAAGTCTACATCAGTATATGCGGAAAGTTTAACTCAAATCTTTTAAAGGACCATCTTACTCTGTGACAACACTTAAATAAGAATCCATGCTGTAACTGTACTGTTATTCATGGAAAACAGGCAGCCCTTTCCTGTCATCAAACGTGAAAAACCACCGTAGCTGCAGCGTGAGTAGTTCTCTCCCCTTGTACAAAAGTGTCATCTGTCAGCCAGATGAGAAGCAACTGAACACTGAGTGCTCTAGTCTAGTACCACTTTCACAGATAGAACAGGAATTAGAAAAAAAAAAAAAAAAAGAAAAAGAAAAAGTGACCAAACAGGAAAAGTGCTTGAGGCGTCAGAAGACAATCCTGGTCTGGCCACAGGAATTTCTCTGCTGATGCCCTCAGACTGACCTAATTAATTTACTTCCACAAGTTTAATGTCACTGCACATCAAACACATCCTACAGTTGCAGGAACTAAGCCAATTCTTTCCACATTACCCTTTTGCATCAATCCCATTAACTTTCCAACACATCAGGTCTCTAGTGCAGGAGATGAGTATTTGTGCATTACCATGCGCCTTTGTATACCCTCCCTAATAAACAAGGGTCTCACAGTCTCAGGGAGTATTTATGTTTGTTAATCCATTCTGGATTGTCTCTCTTTTGTTTTATACCTAAATATGATACTCGCTTGGAAACTGGATTAGTAGGAAAAAGACTTTTGTAAAGGAATTCAATAATTCCAATCTTTATTCCTTAGAAAATTAGAAAGCCACCAAAAGAAAAGACATAGATTATATTCTATTAGGGGGGTTATGGAGCAATATACATCTACACATTCATGTTTATTTGTGTCAAATCCATAAAAAATAGTAATATTTTGCTAGGTGCTGCAGTATAGATACTTGCACAGAAATAAGTGTGAAACTGTGATCTGTCCCCACATAAAATTGTGGCAGCTTGTACTACACACTAGACACTTCATCATTGAAACAAGGGTCTGGCCTCAACTCAACATCAAGCCTTAGGGAGAACACTTAGGAAAGGCAGTCTTGTGTCATCATGGCATGGTCAATAATCCACCCATTTGTTTGACATAGTCATGGTGCTGGCAAGAGGCCCAGTCGCAGGTACTGAGGCTGGATGTGTCCTGCCCTGTTACTGGAAGATGTTTTCTCTTGGCAGGTTCGGTCCATTCACAGAAACTGTAGCCTGGAGATCTGTTGCAACTTTTAATCCATTAAAAAGATGTTCATATTAGGGAATCTTTCATTTTGTCCACATACTGTTGTATTGACAGACTTGCAGTTTACAGTTGGCGAACAAGACTTGCCTACCTGATCCAGGTAAAGGATGCTGGGGAGGTACTCTTCATTAGGGACTGTAGTGGTAGGACAAGGGGTAATGTGTTTAAACTTAAACAGGGTAACTTTAGATTAGATATAAGGAAGAAGTTCTCTACAGTGAGGCACTGGAATGGGTTGCCCAAGGAAGTTGTGAATGCTCCAACCCTGGCGGTGTTCAAGGCCAGGTTGGACAGAGCCTTAGGCAACACAATTCAGTGCAACATGTCCCTGCCCATGGCAGGGGGGTTGGAACTAGATGATCTTAAGGTCCTTTCCAACCCTAACTATTCTATGGTTCTATGATTTCATGAACGTGGATGAGAAGGGAGTTTGTTCCATTAAGCGTATTGTGGCAGGTGTCTGCCACATTGCAAAGGAAACCTGTTTATAAACATTAGAATAGCTTTTGCCTCAGTCCCCCTGCCCCTGGTTTTCTTAAATCACTATTAGTAGGAGGCAGGTACCCAATATCCATTGTACTTACAGCCATGAGAGTATGACCTCATGGGCATTTTAAATTCCTGTTGCTAGAGAGCTCTTTTGAGGCACTTCTGTATTTCCTTCTCTTCAGAAACAGGCTTTTATATTGTAATATGGGAGAGGAACAGAGATGAATATTCACACACACAATTTAATTTGATGGAATCATAATTTGTCAACGGAAGAATGGAAATAGACACAAAATTTGATTGCACTCTTAAGAAAAATGAAAAAAAAAATTCAAAATGTGTGCCTGATGGTGCACCACAGTGTCACACCTGCACCATCTCATGTATCTCTATGTACACATTTTCAACTATAAAGTGAATCTCACAGCTTGCATCTAAAAAGTAATTTTGGATTTTAGGTTTCATTTACACAGCACTAAGCATAAAAATTACTGTTTATCTCCCATCTCTCTCCCTCTGTGCATCAATGATGAAATTGTTTGCAGAAATTTATGAGCAAAAATCTCATGAAAATTGGAATGTGTTATGAAATAAACTTGTAACTACAGAAATGAAGTTTATTGGTGCTTCACTGCATCTTTCAACACAGAATTTGAAAATGTGAATACGGATTCTAATTGTGAAGTTTCTAAATACAAGCATTTAGAGGTCGATATTAAGACTTGAGAAAACGGCTATTCAACTTTGTCAAGGAACTGAATGGGCTAGTCAGAAAAATCTGATAGGATGTACAAATTTAGGAATCACAGGAACAAACAAATATATTCCCACATTCAAAGACAGATTGCTCAATTTAATCTGACCGTGACCCTAAAATGATGCACTACATAAATTACAGACCATATATGTAAAATCTTAATCTATGCACATCTCTTGGTGAGTTGAAAAGGGAAGAAATATTGGCCTGTGTTGAATTTATTGTATGTTGAACAAAGTTTTAAGACACTGAAAACATGAAGCAAACAAGTCTGGGTGTATGTGTAAGTCCAGCAGACTTTTTGGTTTTAACTGTAAAAGTGTTTTGAGTATGGGCTTCAGGGTTAGGGTTCACAGACCACAAATCCTACAGGTCCAGGGATACTGGGACTGCAAAAGCCAAGAAAAGATGAATATGGCACTGTACCAACATTGATGGTCACACACCTTTCTCATCTGGAAGACCCATAGCACTGGAGACGTTAGCCTCAATTCCAATGTGCCATTCACATTAGGGTTAGGGTTAGGATTAAGAGAACTACCAAGCCTTACAGGTCCAGGGAAATGGTGATTGCAAATGTTATGCTAAGGGTAGTATGAAACTGCATCAACATTGGCCCTTGGAAATATTTCTCATTGGCCACCTGTGGTGCTGGGGACCTCAGCCTCAGATGCTGGATGCCATTCAGATAGGGTTAGGGTTAGGATTCAGAAAACCACAAAGCCTACAGGTTCAGAGACAGTGGGGCTGCAAAAGGCATGCCAAGATGAGCATGGCACTGCACTAACATTAGTCCTTACAGAATTTTCTCATCTGGAATACCTACTGTGCTGGACACCACAGCCTCAGTATTATGGCGTCATAACGGTTAAGGTTAGGGTCAATGTTAGGGTTAGAATTCAGAGATCCACAAAGCCTACAGTTTCAGAGACATTAGGGCTGCAAAAGGCATGCCAAGATGAGTACGGCACTGCACCAACATTGGTCCTTGCACACCTTTCACATGTGGGACACCCACAGTGCTGGAGACGCAAAAGTCAGGTCCACACTGCCATTGTGGTTAGGGTTAGGGTTCAGGGAGACACAGAGCTCACAGGTCCAGTCATATTTGGACTGCAAAATGCATGCCAAGATGAGTATGGCACTGCAGCAATATTGATCCTTACACACCTTTCTCATATTGGACACCCATGGTGATGGAGACGTGAAACTCAGTTTCATGCTGACATTGAGGTTAACATTAGAGTTCAGGAAGCCAAAAAGCTTACAGGTCCTGATATTGGGAATGGAAAAGGCATGCCAGTGGGACTGTGGTAATGTATCCACATTAGTCCTTGCATATCTTACTCATATGGAACACCAAATGTGCTGGAGACCACAGCCTCAATGTTATGCTGTCGTGAAGAATAGGGCTGGGATTAGGGTTAGGGTTCAGAGATCCACAAAGCCTACAGGTTCAGAGACATTGGGGCTGCAGAAGGCATGCCAAGATGAGCATGGCACTGCACTAACATTAGTCCTTACACAACATTCTCATCTGGAACACTGTTGATGCTGCAGAGAAAAACCATAGTACTATCGTGTCAGAATGCTTAGGTTTATATTTCAGGGTTCGGGTTCAGAGAGGAACAAAGCCTACAGGTTCAGAGACATTGGGGCTGCAAAAGGCATGCCAAGATGAGCATGGCAATGCATTAACATCAGTCCTTTCACAAGTTTCTCACCTTGAAAAATGGCTGTGCTGGAGACCTCAGTCACTGTATTATGGTATCAGCATTCTTAGGCTTATGGTTAGGGTTAGGGTTTAAAGAGCCACAAACGTACAGGTTCAGAGACACTGCGACTGCAAAAAGCATGTCAAGATAACCATGGCACTGCACTAACATTAGTCATTACAGAACTCTCTCACCTGGAACACTGGCTGTGATTGAGACCTCAGTCACTATATTATGGCATCAGAATGATTAGGGTAAAAGTTAAGGGTTAGGGTTCAGAGAGCCACAAAGCCTGCAGGTTCAGAGACATTGGGGCTGCAAAAGGCATGCCAAGATGAGCACAACATTGCAGTAACATTAGTCCTTACACAACATTCTCATATGGAACAATGCAGATGCTGCAGAGAAAAGCCATAGTATTATTGCATCATCATGATTAGGGTTAGGGTTCAGAAAGCCAAAAATCCTAGAGATGTAGAGAAAATGGGGCTGCAAAAGGCATTGCAAGGTGAGTGTGGCACTGCACTAATATCAGTCCTTACACAACATTCTCACCTGCAACACTGTCTATGCTGCAGAGAAAAGCCATAGTATTATGGAATCAGCATGATTAGGGTTAGGGTTAGGGTTCAGAGAGCCACAAAGCCTAAAGTTTTAGAGACACTGGGGCTTCAAAAGGCGTGCCAAGTTGAGCATGGCACTGCACTAACATCAGTCCTTACACAACATTCTCATATAGAACACTGCTGATGCTGCAGAGAAAACCCATAGTAATATGGCATCAGAATGATTAGGGTTATAATTAAGGGTTAGGGTTCAGAGACAAAGCCTACAGGTTCAGAGACATTGGAGCTGCAAAAGGCATGCCAAGATGAGCACGGCAATGCACATAACATAAGTCCTTACTCAACATTCTCATGGGAACACTGGCTGGGATTGAGAGCATAGTCACACTATTACGGTATCAGCATTTTTAGGGTTATAGTTACGGTTAGGGTTCAGAGACCAACAAAGCCTAGAGGTTCAGAGACATCGGGGCTGCAAAAGGCATGCCAAGATGCGTACGGCACTGCATCAACATTGGTCCTTGAACACCTTTCACATGTGGGACACTCATGGCTCTGGAGAAGATATTTTCATACCAACAACATAAGCTGTAGTACCTGATCCACAATCTGTTTATCTATTGGAATGCCTCCCTATGATTTATCACCTAGTTTATGGGTGATAGGCCCTTAAATTGAACTTCAATCTAGATGACTAACAATCAGTTAACTACACTGTTGTTTTTGATAACTCTTCTATCTTAAATTGACAGTGGGGAAAACAAACCAAAACCAAGAAAACACACAAAAATACACCAAACCAGCTAGCAGTCAATACATTATGCTAATTCCATGCTTGCAAAACAAATCAGGTCCAGTGTAACCAGGCAAGTTTAAAAGATCTTCATATGAGAGGCTGGTAACCTTTTTATCCATTATAATAGAACTAGAGGTACACATCTGGTTACAGTGCTTGATGTAGCCTTTGTAGCAGCACTAGTACTGAGTTCTAACCATTCTGCTATTCTTCCAAAATCCATTTCCATTTTCCCTCTGCAGCTGAGATTCTGAAACATGAACTTCGTCTGCTATGAGGAGCACCACTGACAATTTCTGCGCCCTCTCCAGGTTTGCTTCTGAATAAATACAATATTGCCCTGCAATTCAAGTTATAACACACTGCACTTACAAATTCAACAGGGGCCTCACAGTTCCAAGAATCTCAGCGGCAAGAAGACAGAGGAAATATTTTAAGAAACTGGAGAAGAAATGCAAAATTACCTGTGAAAAAAGCAGGGCTGAGGGCTAAACGTGAAAAGCATCTCAAGTTTTGTGATAATAATAATGCACAACACTTAGAACTCGGATGCTTGGCCCCAGGAGCAGCAGCCTCTGACTTGAGTCAGCTGCTTATTGCTTGACACAACATGAGGAGCATGAGGTACCTGGGAACATGACTCAGCTGTGAAGATCGTGTCACCAGTTTTTAATTCAATTTCCTTTTTCAAAACAACATCTCTTCATGCTGGTGCAAGAAAAAGATAAAACTCTCTTTTTTCTAACAGCCTGAAAGCATATCTCTTCTGGAATGGCATGAAATTCAGTGTTTTTGAACATCACAAATGAGCTAGCTCTATATAATAATTAAGTGGGAAGTCCTTAGTGCAATTTTATAACATCAGCCTTGTTCTTTTTCTCTGGTTTTACCCACTCAACTGCAGGGTTAGAAAAACCCAGGTCATTTATTGTGTGCCCACTAGCACCACACACCCCTTTGTACTTGGAGGTGTCAGCTTTTGCCATACTTGTGGCAACTTACTAGTCAGAGCTAGAAGCCACTAACTAACAACTGAAAGCTAGAAAATAAAGCTTTGCAAGCCTTTTTATTGCTGTGCAGAATGAGATGGCTGGCACAGTCTCTCCACCACAGGGCAAAATGAGAGAGGATATAGGTGGAGGTCAGAGATCACTGTGGAGGTCTGAAGATCATGAAGCCATGAAAGAGGGATATGTCACCTCTAAGTCTGAAGCATACTGAGTTGCTTTGACTTAAACACTACTTAAATACTATTATCAGGAAGTAACTTTTTTTAATTGATTTCAAATTTCCTTGAGGGAAAAAAATGTATTAACAAGCAGATGGTAATGAACTCTATTTTAAGCAACAGCTTAATTCACTTCTTCAGATTCTGACCTCTTAACTGATATAGGCTGGTCACTCCACAGCAGAAGTGCTGCATCTGAAGGCTCCTGCAGTCCAGTGCAGTAAAGTGATTTGAAGCAAATGCTCTTCCTGGTCCAACTTACTGTGCATTGGTCTGGTCTGCAGAATATCCCTGGTACATGAAAACCAGATTCCTTTCAGAATAAACTGAACCAGGACTTGTACTCCAGATATCTATTTATATGTAGGTTACTGCAACCTCTGATGAAAACACTGTGGTCTGAACCAAGAAGTAAACCACATCATCACTAGGTCTCATAGAATCATCGAATGGTTTGAGTTGGAAAGGACCTTAAGATCATCTAGTTTGAACCCACCTGTGATGGGCAGGGAGCCTCACACTAGACCATGCTGCCCAAGGCTCTATCCAACCTGGCCTTGAACACTGACAGAGAACATTTACCTTCTTTGGGCAACCTGTTCCAGTGCCTCACCATCCTCACAGTAAAGAAATTCTAACACATACAGGCCTAAGAAAGGTCTTGAACCATCAGGACCCTCCTGCCATGGCTCCCAGATTGCAAAAAGGACTAAGTGCTGCATGTGCTTCCTATTGGCTAATGACTGACTCCTTAAATCATCTTTGCTGCTCTTTCTCTTCCCAGGAATTAATGTGGCTGTCTTTACTTAATGCATCTTCTGTTGCTCTCTCCGCATTTGCTGAACCCCTTTCTTTCTCCTAATGCCCTTTATACTATCCCTCTTTTCTATTGTTTTCAACAATGGCAATGGCAATGGCAAGTTTGAGCATCTCTGAAAATCCAAGCATAGCCTAAGCCAACCCCAGCTGAAGCCAAGCTAAACCGAAGTGTAAATCCACACTGTAATTGCACTGAAAGTTTCCTGAGCAGCTGCACAAGCCTGTGCCAGACCCAGAAGGCTGTTAAACCTCACTGCAGGCTGCAAGAGGATTGGCAATCAGTGCCACAATAAATTAGGTGATAAAGCAGTACTCCTTAAACCTCTGTTAAACCACCTTTCCCCTACCCACCACAGCAGGTAGTGGACTGCTTCCATTCCTAGTTTTGGCATACAGACAAATTCATCCTGTACCCTGACTCATTCCTATAGCACCATGTCCTTTACTAGCATGGAGATTGCTGTTCCTTGCCAGCAGTGTGCTCTTACATTTGAGGGCAGCTTAGAAAGTTAGAAATAAGGGGTTCTGAGCCACTGCTTCTTGCAAATCCGAGAGAGGTAGCAGGTTTTTGAGGAAAAAGAAGTAAAGATTCTGAAATCATTTGGATCAACAACAGATTAGGAATAAGTCTGCAGCACAGATAAAAGGAGAAATAGGTCTCCCAGGAAGCAGTTTTTAAAAAGTAATTAATTTTATTCAAGAGAGTCAAGAAAATTCATGAGAATCTGTCCTTACGGCACTGGAGGTTAAAAGAGAAAAGACACCTGCCTTATTAAATTTTAATCTCCAGATGCAGTTGGCAAATCTATTAATTATACAAATGCATTTATCAGGAGAGTCTTGTGTCTTCTTTGACTTCACACAATGATTTTCACGTGCATAAAATGTCATTTTTAAAATAAATATAGAACCATAAGCAGTATGTATAAGTGCTTCTATTAAAGATAACACCTCAGAAGTGGGGAAAAATGGACAAGTGACATGAGATAGCCAAGAGTGTTCACATCTGTCATGCTGGCTCTCATATACATCTCCCCACCCCTTTGGCAAAAAAATTGAAACTTGAAAACATCTAGCAATATCTAGTACTCATCTAAGCTAAACAAACAATAGCAGAGAGCGTAATCTCCCTTTTTTCCTCAGATCAATATGATTTACTGCACCCTCTCCCAGATAAGCAACAGTTATCTGGGATAAGCAGCTAGTTGTTATTACTAAACCTGGTTTGTTTTCTTATGGTTTTGGCCAGGAAAATTGGTTAGAGACTCATTTTATTTCCCATAACAGCAAGTGAGGATGAGGAGTTGTTATCAGGTTTTGCGGGCATGGCTAGTTTGGGATTTCCAGCCAGTGCCTGGTTCCCTCTGCAACTCCCAGCACTAACCCCTATTGTCAGTGCCTGCTCCCCTCTGCAGCCCTGGCTGGATGTCCCAGAATTGCTGTCATTGCATCTCCTTCTGGGTCCAGGCAGCGGTTTCAGGGCTGCTTATACACCCAGGTTGTTCCTAATTAGCCATTACACCCAAATGGGGAGGCAATGAAAACCTTCAGTGACTTCTGGACAGTGCTGATGGTGAGAGGAGAAAGGTTAAGGGTCTGTTCTGGGAGGACATGCAGAGTGCCCAGGCCTTGAAGTTTGCTGCCTGTCTTTACTGCTTTTGGTTACTTAACCTTTGGTTACTGCTTTTTGGTTACTCCTTGTCTTTATTTAGTATCAAACTGAATGGAACAATGAAAGAAGCATAATCATAATGAAATAAGAAAGGAGTATAAGGGGTAATGGTTTTAAACTAAAAGAGGGGAGATTCAGGCTGCATGTGAGGAAAACTTGGTTACAATGAGGGTGGTAAAATACTGGAACAAGTTGTCCAGAGAAGTTGTGGATGCACCATCCCTGGAGACATTTGAGGCCAGGCTGTATGTGGTTCTGAGCAACCCAATCTAGTTGAAGATGTCCCTGCTCATTGCAGCGGGGTTGGACTAGATGACCTTTGAAGATCCCTTTCTACCTAAACTATTCTATGATTCCATGAGTAAGAATAATTAACCAGCAGATGCCTTGACATCATGGACTAATGTGAAGAAAAGTTCCAAAAATCGCTGCTGTTTTCATACTGATCCTATAGGTATCTCTTTCCCCTCTAGACCTCCTCCGAGTGCCCTGCGTCGCTTTGTGGCGCCTGCTTTTGTTTCGGCGGGGCTGAGCCCAGTCTCCTGCAAGCTGTCCTGACCCAGCCCTTCACCTCTCGCTTGGGCATGGAGCTTATCTCAGCCCCCTCTAGCCCCAGCAAACCTGCAGCTTTCCTGAGTGGTGCTCCAGCTTGCCCCAGCAGATGTAGCCAAAGTAATCATTGCCATAAGAACATCTTGTTTCATTTCCATGAGTTCCTCCACTTGGTGGAAGACAGGAATGATTGCTGCTAATGTTAACATCTCATGAAGGCCTAATATTACAAACCTCCCCTTACATATAACGTTACACTTCGGTGATAGCCCTTAGATGGATAAAGAAAATCTAACCAACTAGCCAAGATCAACCCTCTAACAAGTTCTATAAACACAGTAAAAGCCTTAAGTTTTCTGCATCAAGTCATCTGTTATTTTTCACCATGGAAATACTGAGATCGCGTGAGCCAGGGCAAACACAGGTCACAAAGATTAATATAGAGATTTATCATGTCTGTGGTATACAAATGTATAATCTGGATGACTTAAAAAATAATGAAACCTAAGACAAAAGTATTCACAATAAGGGAATTTTGATACTTTAAACCACTCTGCGTTGTTCTATAATGTTCCATTACCTCACAAATAATGTAGCTGTCATAACAAACAGTAACAGTGATAGATACTAAGAAAAGCTGGATAGTATGCAAGACTGTAGATACAGCTCCAGAGTTCAGATCTGAATCGCCTTTAAACTTAATATTTCTCGAATTGCTCAGCCCTGGCAAGGGCCTCTACAGTATTTCTCAATTTACAATTCTAATCTGTATCACATAGCATATAGTAAAATGTAACATGGCATTGAGCTAAGCACAGCTGTTTAAGGCTTTATATGGTTTTTATGTACATAGAGGAATCTGTGTGGTTAGGTTTCTATTTGCAGGATTCACCCAGACCTCGCAAGCTTCTCAAATACCTTTTGAAAGCATAGAAGTAAGAATAAGGTGGCCCATCATTTGCTGGTTGGATGCTGTCCATCATATCTGTAGTGAGAGCAGTCTGACCTCAGGCTCAGCACAGCTGCTGCAGGCAGCATCAGCAGCACTACCACTCGTTGAGTGTATTCAGAGCAGGACCCTATTTTCAGTTGATTAAGGTCAGAAAACAATAGCTGAATGAGGCTTGGAGGGACCCAGCTCACCTCCCTGCGCAAAGCAGGGCCAGCTCTGGGGACAGACCAGGTTGCTCAAGGCTTCGACCAGTGGAAACTTGAAACCCTCCAAGGATGGAGACAGCACAACTGCTCAGGGTGACCTACTCCACTGCTTCAGGGGGAAAGTTTCTCCCTATGATCAGCCTGAACTTCTCTCGTATCAACTTATGTCTACTGCTTCTTGCCCTCCCACCCTGCACAGCTCTGAGGAGCCCAGGTGTATGTCCTTCATGACCCCTTGTTGGTGCTGGGAGCTGTTAGGTGCCCCAAAGCCATCCTTTCTCCAGGCTGACCCATTCCCAGCCCCCCCAGCCTCTCCTCATAGGGCATGTGCTCCAGCTCCACCACCCGGGAGTCCCTCTCCTGAGCTCCCTCCCATTTGTCCACGTCTTTCCTTTGTTAGGTGCCAAAACTGGACGTAGTATCTAGATGTGGTCTAAGTGCCACACAGAGGGTGGCAATCCCATCCCTTGATGAGCCATACCCCTGATCACACCCTGGGAGCTGCTGGCTGCCTTAGCTGCCAGGGCACACTGCAGGTTCACATTCAGCTAGCTGCTCACCACCACCTCAGGGCTTTCCTGCAGAGCTACTCCCCAGCTTCTCTGTTCCCTGTGTCATTGCAGGGGCTCACCCTTCACAGGTGATAGGCAAGTATCTGCCTCAAAGAAAAACACTTCAGAACATTGCAGGTAATTTGGTTTAACTATTTCTGTGAACAAGGGACAAAGATGGTTTTGCCCAAGTTTAGAAGAATCCAGCAACAGTCATTTTCTTCAAGCAACAGTCATTCCCCAGTTCTTGGGATTCAAGGTACGCGTTTTGCCATCTTCTGAAAAAAGCCCTAATTGTAGCCAAGCTGTCTGTGAAGAACTGCAGGCTGCAGAAGGTTGAAGGGTAGCATAATGAAAATGCCAGAATGCTTTTGGCAGAACAAGCTCTATTATGAAATCAAAATGTTTAGCCGAGAGTTGAGTTCTTGAATAGCTCTGCAGAAACGCCTCACTGGCCAATAGCACTGCGCTCTAACTAGGCAATGCCTCTCCCAGCCTCCCCGCACTGCTGCTAAGTGGTGTAACCTGGGCAAAGCCTAATCCAAGCCATCTCTTTTAGCAGTAGGCATCTAACACTAGGGTTTGGGAGGGTACAGTTCAGGTTTCCTTATTTCCATGCAAACTAGATTTGCCTTGTTCTTCCTGGTTTCTTTAATTTCATACAACTGAGGGCTTCTGTTTCCCTGCAGCACCTGCTTCAATGGCAGTTCAGACATAAGATGCCACATTTTATTTGGCCTGGAGAAGTGTCATTCTTGCACAGAATGAGGGGGTTGCTTGCAGAGACTTGAGTTTCTTTGAAGAGAGGAAACCATCACTCCAAAACCTGAAAGGAAATTGGCTGAGCATTGGCCAATGCTGGTCCAGACAGCTGGAACTGAGGAAAATCAGCCCAATATTAGCAGAAATACTGCAGATCACAGAAATTAGGCCTCTGGCATCAGAATCTCACATGTGCTTCAGGGACTGCAGAAGAAAGCTCTTGACTCATGAGGGACAGACACATCTGGCTGAAGCTGTTGGTTTTGCTCAAGGTAACAGAATGTTATGCTGCATATTTAGGCTCTGTGATCATTTATTTGTTATACTGGGAAACATGCATAGCTTATCCTAGGGGTCTCCTCCACTGTATGTATGCCCTACATCGGGTAGCCAATTCAAGCTCTCAAAAGTTAGGAAATACCAAAATTCCTGCAATTCTCCTTCACGTCTCTCATGCTTGGGGTCATGTTGTCTTTTACTGCCTACACATCAACCAAAGCATTAATTAGTTCAAGCTATGCAAATTGTTTTAAAAAGCTAAAAAGCCTAGTTTGCAATTTAAAATGGGATCCAGATGCCCTCATCACTTCAAGAGATTAAAAAAAAAGGCATTAAATGGTAACTGGTTTTTTCTCTTACATGGCACTCATCCAAGATATTAAGGTCCTTCCCAACCCTAATTATTCTATGATTCTACAATTCTAAGTCAAACTTGCATATAAAAATAAACCTTATGAGTTCATTGTTCTGAACTTACAGCCAAATGTCCTGTTTGTCTTCCATTGAGTTTAAATGTTTTGTGACTAAGTTCTATAAAACATACTTGTGAAAAAAACCCAGTAACAGTAACTAGCAAAATCTAAATAATATAATGATTTATGCCTTTGTGTACTTCCAGCCATTGCACAACATTTGGATCTACTGATAGAATTAATCTGAAAATAGCCTAAATATTCATTTATTTCTCCGTTCCCATAGAAACTCTGAAAGCAATGATTCATTTCTAAGAATTGTTAAGTCCCTGACCATGCAATTCATACTGTTCTTCAAGTCTCTAATAGCTAGTACATTGTGCTGCAAAGAAAGCTCACTTCAAGGACGTATTACCTTACTTTGTCAGCTTCACTTTCTTGGAAACAGACAGCCCTGCTTCTTCATCACAGGTGATTCACAAAAATTACCTAAGCATCACAAATAGTATGGTGTGGAAAGAATTGGATTCACTCTGCCAAACTGGAAGCACATGGGATGAATGCAACCCTGCTGCCAATGGGGAGGAACCCTGCAGCCTAGCACAGCAATTGTCTCATACTCCATGAGAAGGGACAACACACCAGCTGGGATGCAGGCCTTGACAGACTCTCTCCTGACGTAGGTTTGTCCTTGCCTGACTTTTAGTACAGTGTAGAGCAAAATAGTGACTTCCCCAGAACAACTAGAAAAATGATGAAAACAGCAACTTACACAAAAGTGTCAAGCAAAAAATGGACCCCTCAACTCCAATCTGGACACATACCCTATGTAATTAACCCTTAATATTCATCATTTCTCTGGAACTCTGGCTTCCAGACCTTTTCAGTCCTTAGCCTCTGTGCCAAGACCATCAACAGAGGTGACAGTTGCACCAATTTTTATAGCACTTTGGTGTTCAAGCACTTGCTCAGTGAAGCTACCTAAGAAAAACAGCTCTGTCCTACGGCAGGATAGCTGAGGGACATCACTTAACCTCCTCAGCAACATATTGCTGAAGGTAACACAATGAACAGCTTCTTTGGCAGGAAGAGGTGAGGTGGGTGGAGCTCATGAGGGTTTTGCAACCTGAGAATTACAACATAAGAGCAGAAGAAGATACTCCATCTCCACGATCTTGCACAGTAATTTTCCATTGTAAGTATGTAGTAGCATAGCTAGCTCAGTGGTACACAACACACAGTTAAACTGAAAGACTATTTTTGCTCCCAAAGCTCATCAAGTAGATGCTGGCAGGTGAGAAACACATGCAGAAAAACACCTCACAACTGCTGCCTGCCAAGTGAAGCTGTTCTGCAGCATGGAAGACCAGCTCTGTCAGTGACATTCATAAGGAAATACCCAGAAGTTTAAAATGGTTCATAAGCTGCATGGACAAGTGAAGTATCATAAACAGTTATCTTTGATTTCCAGATAACACCAGAGAGTAATCTGGAAATTTGGTGATAGAAGGGAAAGTTGCATGGGGTCAACTAATTCATTTCCAGCTACCAGGGTAGAAAATATTGTTCCTCCTTCACAGATCAATGGGGCAGTCCTGCTGCAATCCCACCGCATCAAATGACTGAACTAATGGAAACTTCAGTTTTAAATGACCACAAAAGAATATTCAATCATATAAAAGGGAAATAAAAAAATAAATAAATAGAACTTAAAATCCTCCTATCATTTGGTAATGATGCTCATTTAAGTAATGCTACATTTAAGCATTTTACATCCACATTAAAGAATATTTGTGGGTTTTATATAAACATGCTAGACAATTGTGGCTAATAAATTATTAGTAAATCACATACCATTTACAGACGCATTAGAAAATTAATCTACCGGTATAACAGAAACTAAAATGACATTTGCAGGGATTTCTCTCACCCTCAAAATCCATAAATACAGTCAGGTTGGCAGCTCTCAGTTTGTACTGTGGCCCTTGAGTTCAGTGGGATTTTCCTTCCAGTAACCATCAGCAGGGCAAGAGGGGGAGGGCAAGAGACAATGAGCACCAATGGAGTTCATTAACAAACATGAGATTGTGCATACACCAAGCACAAGTTCCTAATAAGCATGTGCATCTCTGTGTGCACTGTTAGTTAGAAGTAAAAAACACCCTTTAAGAAGTATATTCAAGGTAAAGAGCAGAACTGAACAGTGAGCTGTGTTACTCTAATGAATGATGCATATAAGTGGTTTAGAGCAGCTTTTGCTCCTGCTATTATTAGGTCTCAGTTATGCATCATTTAGGTGAACAAGGTAACTTACAACAGGTAGAATTTGTCAAACACAATTCCTGTCACATGGTGCTGAGAGCGCAGAAGCAGTGGCAGTTTCAGTACAGTAAAATCCACTCAGGAAGGCGCTCCATGCTTTGACACGATTGCACTGTCCTGCCCACAGTAGATTGTATGGGTCAGGCAGAAGGAAACCACTTTTCATTTGATGACCAAATGCAGAAAGGAAAAGCCTCACGGGTTTGATCCTGATGTAGCAAGAAAAGGTAACGTCCAAGTTGGAAGTACAGTTTAAAGCATGAACACTGTAATTTCAGTATTAGCAGCGTAATTTAAACTCCTCATGGAGTTGAAACTAGGAGATGAAATGGAGAAAGATTGAACGGAGGGTAAGTTACCAACCAAGAAATCTATCCATCTATGTGGTGTGTTGATGTGGCAGCTTCTAGCATGCCTTAGAAATCCAAAGCAAGGGTGTCCGAGACGCCAGATAACTGCTGCAGTAGGCTAAAAATACAGAGCTTTTTGTCCAGAATGTGGGCTGTTTGGCTGTATCTACTGTAGTATATCTATTACAGTGCCAAGGTATGTCCCTAGTCCTTGAAATTTGATCATCTGTATTGCTAGTTTATTAGAACAGTTTCTGGCAAGCTTCTGGCACATGTTAATATGTGGATGTGGTTGAGAGTTAGCAGAGCCCAGAAACAATTCCCAGCTGGCTGTTTGCCTGCAGCCACTCTGCACTGGGAGGAGAGGGAGGGAATAAGCCACCTTAGTCCCTGCCAGCTGCTAAGAACAGTCCTGGGGGTGTTTAGTTTACCAGTACAGATGTAGCCCTTGCATCCTGTGAACAGTGAGCCACCTGGGAAGAAGTAGGGCCAGATCAAGAACTTTCATTTCACACTTTTTCTTCTCGCCACCACTGATTTTTCAGGGAGCCAAATCCGTAAGGAATCATAGGTCCCACCTCTTCAGTTTTGACTGCTGCATCTATCATTGGAAGTCAATACATTGACCATTTGTGGTTTAATTAAGGATATTTGACTGAATGATGCCACAGAAATTGTTTGGACCACACCGTTTGCATCCAGCATAGATCTGCCTGGTCTCTGGCATGTAATACAGGACAAAATACAACATATTCACACAATTTCTGAGAGGAAACCATCAGGAAATTGTTCATTAACACAATGCCCATCTTTTCCAGGAATAACACTTGGTATGGCCAGTCCCTAAGTTCAGTGTGTCTCATGGGGTCAACACACAATGCCCCTTTATATGTTTCTAGTTGCTGTGACTCAGCAGGATTATATTGAGAAAGCACGAGAAATCCAAAGCTCCGCCCACACAAGATAGAGCCACTGCCAACAGGCTTGGAAAAAAGCTTGGAGCTGGCAGGCACTGATCAGCACTGACCAGCCAACCAAGACTGTGCATCTGCTCTCTGTTCACAGTTTACAGCTTTTTATTGACTTTTATAGCAACAGATGCTGTTAGTGGCAGCTTTAGCCACAGCAGTGTTTTCTCACTTCTGCTTGGTCAGAAAACTACAGACTTCCCTTTCAGGTGTGGATCTTGCTAATGATGCCCAGGCTGTAGCCATGTCAAGAGAAGGTCATTGCAATATTTTGGGCAGAGGAGGGAGATGCACATTGCATTAAAACTATCTGAAGATGGAAACTGACAACTGGTTGGTGATAGATATCATAGAAGAAACATGAAACCAGCCATCTGCAAGAGGGACCAATTACATTTCCATACAAATTATTGCTTCTCTCTCTATTCGTGCTGCAGAAGGCTGAGCTGTAAATCTCAGACTACAGGAAGGAAGGGAGACCCAGCAGCAGGCCACAATGCTGGGATTCAGCCTGCTGCTTTGTCCAAAATTGTTAAGTATATAAAAGTCTTGTTACCTTCAAAACATATCATTTCTGAGATTTGGATAGAGGTCAGGAAAAAAAGAAAAAGAAAAGAAAAATAGGGAAGGATCTAAGGGAGAATGGGTTATTCTTACCAGGGATTGTCTTCTCATTTAGAACCATGTAAAAGTCTTTAAGGGATGAAAGGAAACTTTAAATGATAGTAGAGATTAGGAGAGGTATAGGTTTGGATTTTTTAAAAAAATTCTGTTTAAATATAGTGGACAGCAATGAAAAAAGCTGTGGGTACACTAGGGGACATACTAGACTGAAATAAGGGAAGGGTAGAGGTTTCTCAAGGTTTCTTTCATTTCTGTTAAGAAACACTGCTGAATGTCCGTGAAGGAAAGACATCAGTGGTTTCAGAGCAGCAGATGGTTTGAGCTAGATAGACAGATGCAGCAGGAATGTGTCTAGGAGAGGCTGGCTGCTGCAAGAGTACAGTAACATCCCACAGTAACATCCCCCAGCCTTACCACTGCTACATACTGTAGTGCATACATGTGTATGCACTCACACACACACAAAAATGGCAAAGCTTGGGTATAATCACAATACTCATACTCCAGCAAACCAACCCTTAAGCAAGAAAGGAGAGCAACCAACCATGCAATGAGTTTGCTGAAAACTCTCAGGGTCAATTGATGCCCACCCCAGTGCCTGGTGACCCCATTTAGATGCAAGAGCTCAGGGCAAATGCTTAATTTGACATACAAAGAGTGAAGGAAGAATAGCGAAACACATCTGTGTTCAGGGACTAGGCATGGCTTTAGGATAAAACACAAAATAATAAAGTAAGATCTATTTTAAAAGTAAAGCTTGCATTGACTCATTTTCATCTGCCCATCATGTTCTTTCCTACTTACCTCATCTTTTCCAGTCAGTAGAGTTTAGATACGTAAATAAAACTTTTTTGGGATAGAACTGATAATTGGTTTGCCAAACAGATTTTTATTAGGGCTTTTTGTAGGCACACTGTAACACAGAATTGCTGCAAATAAACCACGGGAAGGACTTTTAGGGTCACCTTCCTCTTGACATCCCTCTCCCTTCAAATAGCAAGACATGGTATGTTTGCTTTCCTTGTAGCCAGGATGGCAGCAAGCAGCAGGGGACTTTCCATGGAAGTCCAGTCTCCAAGGGACACAGGACATTGCTGGGGTTCAGGTGGGCAGCAATGAGCAGCATCCCAGGGCAGCTGCAAGGGTTATTGGATTTTTCAGAGCATGGCAGAGGGTCACTGTGTCACTGGTGACCACAAGAAGTAAAATATAACAATTTAGTAAATTCTCTGTACTCCAGGATAACCAAAACCACATTTTCACTTAGTATATTCCCTGAAGTCTCTAATTGCTCCTCTCCAGTTTTTTACTAGAATAAACACTTTTGTTAGTAATGCAAAGGAAACAATCTGTCTTTGGGTGTGCTTTTTTGTTTTCTTCCGAAGGCCATCCACAGACAGGAATTAGCATGATCCAGAGCTAAATGGTGCCCTTATTTGCAACAGTGAAACCCCACTGATTCCAGAAGCCTTTGACTTCTTCACCTCCCCCATTCAGGAAGACTGGAATAAATTATTCAAAATGCCAGCCCTCCTCTTCTATTTCCACTGCTGTGGGAGTTTTGGGGCTTGAAGTGGACAGAGCATGCCTGCTCTTCTGGAGCTGTGTGACTGAGAAAAGAATGGACAGGTTGGAAACACACTCATGGCTGGGAATTACAAAGCATTCTCTGGATGCCACAAGCTTTGTCTCCAATAGGTTGTGTCCTCTCACTTCCCACCCTCTCCCAATGCACAAAGACAGGAACATTGGTCAATATTTTAGCCAATATGATGCAGATCACTGGCAGCATGTGCCTTTGTCCAGCAAAGCAAAGCGTGCCAGCATTGCTACATATCCTTTAAGGTGATCAGTGGAGCAGTTCATGCAGGATTGCCTATTGATGGGAAGGGGATCATATGTTCAGAAACAAAGTTAGCTACACCTTAAGATCCAGTAGTCCCATTATATGCTAACTGAAACACTAAAACATCTTGTGGTCTTCATGTAACATTTCCCTATTTGTATCCACTACTGCATAATCTGTTGAACTCTATGTAAAACACTATTAGGAGAGTTTCTGACTAATTACTAAGTTGTTGTAATAAAAACCTTTTAATATGTTTACACTGAGCATTCTGTTATTAACAATTAAACAAGAAAGCTTCTCTCTCATTCCACTGGAACCAAGAGCCAAATTCCACAGCAGAAGTTCCTGTTTGTGTTCCTGTTTGTGTTCCTGTTATCTCATTGCTACTAGCTTTACTAAAATAATTTTCTTAGGTGAGTGCTACCATAAGTCCTTTTACTGGTACTATTACTAACTCGTAATCATCCTTCCCAACTACCCAGCTGTGCCTCTAGTGGCATCACAGAAGAACTCTAAGGTGACTGGAAAAAGTCAGCCCTGATCATTTTAGTCTGCTTTGATTTCCCTTCTTTTTTGCATTTATCAGAGAACTGGTATATATACCTCTGCCAAAGGGGAGATGTGCTGTGGGTGGAACAAATGTAAGCAGGCAGGGATGGGATAAAGTACGTGCAGCCTCTGCTCACAACATCTGACTCTAATAGAACACAGATATATGGAAGGAGGTTTAAAATGCAGCATAGTCCATAACCAGTTTCTTTCCAAGAACAACTGGGACATTTATTTTCAGCTACATAAAGCCGCTGCAAATGAGCATGCTGGGAAGCATAAGCAAGAGAGGAGAAGGATGAGAAAGGAGTAAAGAGAGCTTGGGAAATGGGAGTTTGGAAAGGAAGGGAGATGCAGAGACAGAATCATGTGGAAAACCTGCCTGCCATTTCTCTGAGAGATGGATGCTGCTCAGTGACAGCACTGATCCTCATGCAGGCAGGCAATGCAGTTACTGCCCACTGAAGGAATCTGTTCAAACAGGCAAATATGGGGGGAAAAAAAACACAAAACTTTGTACCTTTTTTTTATGCAAGGGGTTTTTTTGTTTTTTTAAACAACCGTGACAGAGCCCTTGCCTTCAGGCTATTGTTGTCCACAGTGACTTTCCATCTGTCTCAGATGCACACAGGGAAGAAACCACATTCATCATTATTGATTACTTTTGGTCTTAAAGGGCTTTGTAATGGAAAGGCTGATGTCAGTGTAAGACAATAGATCTAGTGAGACCTTCCCCAGGCTTCTTTATTTAGGGTCAGTGGGTGCCTCAGGCACTTTGTGTACATGTCTAAACCAAACATCAGTCAGAAACCTGCCATGTCCATGGAATACAAAAAGCTGGCATCTTAATGCATGAGAGAATTTCATAGCCAGGGTCAAGTTTACTTTGTGAGGGGAGAAATGCCTTAGATTTTTAATAGGACAAAAGTCAGTGTTGTTCATTTCATAGAATCATAGAATGGTTTGGG